>NW_026732588.1:0-121217 GCF_028476545.2 Physella acuta | reverse complement strand
GAAGAATGGGGGGGGGGGGGGGGGATGGGGGTTCCCATGTTATAGAAGAATGGAAAAGGGGGGGGGGGGGAGTTTCAACGTTAGGGAAGAATGAATAAGATAACACACAAACAATTTTTGTGTTAATTTTGAAAAGATGGTGGTCTGCGTTACTTTCGGGCTTCTTTACGGGTGGCGGGGGGGGGGGGGGGGGGGGGGGTATTGGGTCCCGTCGCTTTGTAACCCTGTCGCTGTTTCATCATTCGAACTACTTTTTCACTTTATCGCTTCATCGTGTAACAATTTTCCTGTGTAATTGCCTAGAACACAAGCAAGATATGGCACGCTAAGCCACCGTAATTAGCCTAATTATAATTAGCGCGAACCATGACTACTATACCATTAACGAATAACACTTCCTAGACGTGGTCCACATTTATAGATATGTTTGCCCCCCCCCCACCCCCCCCCACCCACCCACGTCTAAATTATAACGTTGTATTGCTCCAGGCCACACATCTCATTTATAGATCTGTTTGCCCCCCCCCCCCCACCCAACATCTAAATTATAACGTTGTATTGCTCCAGGCCACACATCTCATTTATAGATCTGTTTGCCCCCCCCCCCCCACCCAACATCTAAATTATAACGTTGTATTGCTCCAGGCCACACATCTCATTTATAGATCTGTTTGCCCCCCCCCCACCCAACATCTAAATTATAACGTTGTATTGCTCCAGGCCACACATCTCATTTATAGATCTGTTTGCCCCCCCCCCACCCAACATCTAAATTATAAAGTTGTATTGCTCCAGGCCACACATCTCATTTATAGATCTGTTTGCCCCCCCCCCCCCCACCCAACATCTAAATTATAACGTTGTATTGCTCCAGGCCACACATCTCATTTATAGATCTGTTTGCCCCCCCCCCCACCCAACATCTAAATTATAACGTTGTATTGCTCCAGGCCACACATCTCATTTATAGATCTGTTTGCCCCCCCCCCCCCCCCACCCGACATCTAAATTATAACGTTGTATTGCTCCAGGCCACACATCTCATTTATAGATCTGTTTGCCCCCCCCCCCCCCCCCCCCCCCACCCAACATCTAAATTATAAAGTTGTATTGCTCCAGGCCACACATCTGATTTATAGATCTGTTTGCCCCCCCCCCCCACCCAACATCTAAATTATAAAGTTGTATTGCTCCAGGCCACACATCTGATTTATAGATCTGTTTGCCCCCCCCCCCCCCACACCCACGTCTATACTATAACTCCTGGCCACACATTTCTAATCATAGTTATGTTGTCCATGGCCACTAATTTAGTTTTTAATGTCACATTTACTGCTCTTCCTATTCTCAAATGTATAAAACTACACTGCCTACACATCTACTAATTAGCGTGGTCGAAGGTAAAGCGTCTGACTATTAACCTGAAAGTCTTGAGTTCGGATCCCGGGCGTGAGTTTGTAGGCCGTCCCTTGAAGTACCAAGCTCTGATGGGTGCTTGACTCATGTAAGGAAAACAACGATGGTTGGGCATAGTGTTGACCTTGTATGCCGAGGTAATTAAATCAGATGAACTCTACTTCATCTACCGCACGTGTCTTTGATAAAAACAGGAAAATGGGATAATGATGATGAAACAGCTATCCTCTCTGCCTCTTGTGTACGAACCTATCAATTATTTATAAATCTACAACCGTTTAACCTACGACCATAACAACCAGTATCCTACTTTACTGAAAACTACCAGAAACATCGACATGTTAAAAATGTACTTTATCACTAAAGCAACAGATCACGATGTCTAAACGGAAATATCTGAACAACTACCGAACCCATTTATTTCAAACATATTTTTAACACGTCAACATGAGTGAGCGATACAAAATTTTAAATATTTGTTCTGCCATAATGCCGTGAACTCACCTCCTAGAAAACACCAAATCTGTTGAGGCAATATTGATCCACCACTCCAGCGGGTCTCTCTACCAAGGGACGTTACTAGCACACAACAAGCCACTTTGTAGCCAAGGCCCTCAACTCAGTTTGACTTCCGAATATGTAACTTGTCAACGAGAGTTACTTGCACACAAAACGGTTATATTTTTAACGTTTTTTTTTTGTTAATGTAATATATAATCTAATTTAAATAGTTTCATTTTCGAACCTGATGGTCCATTTTGCAGGTGAAGTAGAGTTCACCTGTTTCTGTTGACCAAGGTGCATCCAGTGGTATCTTTTTACTTAACTTTTCCTCATACACTATACTCAAATATAATGCGAAGAATATATCGTTTATTGTAAAGCAACTGTCCGCTTTTTAATTTAAATTTCCTATGTCTGATAACCTTAAAAATTTGTTTACGAGCAAATTAAACATTAAATACCAATTAAAAAGGTAGGATAAAAATAAAAATAAACGGTACTTATTGGGTTAAGGTACAACTTTAAACCAAGGTAACGAAAACAAACATTTTGTACCGAAAAAAATAAAAGAACTTTTATGTATCTACTCCCCCTTGTCAATTAACAAACTTTCATTTTGTAACAAAAGCTGTTTAACAAAATTCCTTTCCCTGTTATATTTTAACTAGCGTTAAAACATTTCGCAGAACGAAGGCCATAGGTCTTAACGCCCCTTTTTTGTTGATCTCTTGAGTGTCTATTTATAGAACCAAATGAGTTTAAGATTATCTTTCTTACATTCCCATTATCCCATCTCCCCCTCCCCCTCTCCTATCCCCAGGATAAACATCTTTGTCTACGCTGTTGGCAGAAGATTCTAGAACGCCTAGTTTAGCTATACACGTCGATATTGTTATAACATTATCCTTGCTTAGATGCCTGCATCGTGTGGCATGAAATCTTGTTGTTCGAATTTTATCCACACAATTCTGTTGTTTGTAGTTTTATCTACGCAATTATGTTGTTTGTAGTTTTATCTACACAATTATGTTTTTCGTTATTTTATCTAGACAATTATGTTTTTCGTTATTTTATCTACACAATAATGATTTTCGTTATTTTATCTACACAATTATGTTTTTCGTTATTTTATCTAAACAATTATGTTTTTCGTAGTTTTATTTACACAATTCTGTTGTTCGTAGTTTTATCAACACAACTAAGTTGTTCGAATTTTATCTAAACAATTAAGTTGTTCGTAGTTTTATTTACACAAATAAGTTGTTCCTAGTTTTATCTACATAATTATGTTTTTCGTAATATTACCTACACAAATAAGTTGTTTGTACTTTTATCTACACAAATTATCTACAAAAAATAAGTTATTTGTAATTTTATCTACACAATTAAGTTGCTCGTAGTTTCAACAACGAAACATTCTCTAATATTATCTTGTTGCTCATGTTATAGTAATTATATTAGGATGTTCGCAATTTTAGCAACAAAAAGTTTTTTAACATTATTTACTTGCTCCTAGTTTTAATAACGTAATGAAGTCGTTCGTAATTGAAACATCGAAACATTTTTTAATATTTTCATGTTGTTTGTAGTTTTGGTATTGAAATTTCAACTTTCTATTGCAGTTTCAGCCACTATAATTATAAACATCAGCTGTTGGTACTTGATACAAAACAATAGTTTCTATAATAATCATCATGTTCGTAGTTTCATCTTCTATACATCTTTCGTATAAAACATCTGTTTGTAGTTTTAATTATACAATTTTATCGATTATAGAACTTTTGTTCGTAGTTTTAGTGATACAGTTTCATTTATTAAATATTTCGTTCGTGGTTTTAGTTAAATAATTACATCTATTATACATCTTTTTTCGTACTTTTAATAAAATAGTTTCATCCATTATAATCGTTTATTCGTAGTTTTAGCAACAGAACTGTGTGTAGTGTAAACCAGCTGTTAGCTGTCAGAAAAAAATTGTGTCAATCCTATTGTTTGTAGTTTTAGTTAAAAAAAAGAAAAGAAAAAAAACCATTTGCAATAAAATCGTGTTATACGAAGTTTTAAGAACAAAACTGTATCAAATAAAACACTGATCTGATTGTCTCATCAACGTTCACAGCCGATTTACCCTGTTGTGTATGGAGGGGAAGAGAAAGAAAATGAAATTCACTTGAATGATTTTTTTAACGACACCCAGGCTCCGCTCGATGCAACTCGTGAAAATATGGCTGCTGAGATGCGCTAAAAAAATGTGCAGATTCTTTTTCTTTGAGTTTGTGTGTCGTCTGACAACAGTAACAAAACGCCCCCACCCTCCCCTCCACAACTGATAACATTTTCTCTGTGATTTGTCCAAAACATACATTTAGTTATAATACCTTTTGAAAACATGATATTTTTAGCATACTATCGCTTTCAAAGCTTACTTTCCTAAATCATATGTTTTTGTAGCTTACTGCCGCGTGTAATGCTAAATTAGATTTGCTTGAAGTGTATTCTACCAAAGAAAATTGTCATCAAATCTGGTTAAACCATACGCTAACATCT
This sequence comes from Physella acuta, assembly GCF_028476545.2. Lineage (NCBI taxonomy): Eukaryota > Metazoa > Mollusca > Gastropoda > Physidae > Physella > Physella acuta. The sequence goes on along the minus strand of NW_026732588.1, from coordinate 116,750 downwards.
TGTGCCTAGCTATACTCTGGCTATACCTCAACTGTTATAGAAAGTATTTTACGGACTGGAGTTAATCATACTGCCGAGGCGAAGCCTAAACGAAATTCTCTAAACTCCTGTATAAGCTGCCTTAAATAAACTAAATATACCACATTTATTATAGAAAGTAATTTACGGACTTGAGTAAATCATACTGCCCAGGCCAAGCCTAACCGAAATTCTATAAACTCCTGTATAAGCTGCCTTAAATAAACTAAATATACCACATTTATTATAGAAAGTAATTTACGGACTTGAGTAAATCATACTGCCCAGGCCAAGCCTAACCGAAATTCTATAAACTCCTGTATAAGCTGCCTTAAATAAACTAAATATACCACATTTATTATAGAAAGTAATTTACGGACTTGAGTAAATCATACTGCCCAGGCCAAGCCTAACCGAAATTCTATAAACTCCTGTATAAGCTGCCTTAAATAAACTAAATATACCACATTTATTATAGAAAGTAATTTACGGACTTGAGTAAATCATACTGCCCAGGCCAAGCCTAACCGAAATTCTATAAACTCCTGTATAAGCTGCCTTAAATAAACTAAATATACCACATTTATTATAGAAAGTAATTTACGGACTTGAGTAAATCATACTGCCCAGGCCAAGCCTAAACGAAATTCTCTAAACTCCTGTATTAGCTGCCTTAAATAAACTCATTGATTACAGCGCTACATTAGATTTTTAAAAACTGTTCTGCTGAATTCAGACACGAGGAAAAAAAGTTTATGTTTTTATTGAAATCCTTAAAGATCCCCTACACTTTTTTGTTTACGTATAAATGAAATCAGCATATTCTGGTAGAATTTCAGTATCAAATCAGCATATTCTGGTAGAATTTCAGTATCAAATCAGCATATTCTGGTAGAATTTCAGTATCAAATCAGCATATTCTGGTAGAATTTCAGTATCAAATCAGCATATTCTGGTAGAATTTCAGTATCAAATCAGCATATTCTGGTAGAATTTTAGTATTGAAAAAAAAAGTAACTTCCTGTGCTGTTTTTAAAAAAAAATTGTTTTGGATTTTCATTTTTTTTTTTATGATCGTGAAGGAGTGAAATGTCAGATAATTTAAACACACCAAATCGAATGCTCAGATATTTTGTAGAATGGCTGTGTTTTAAACGCAATTCTCATCGACTTTTCACAATGAACACACGTAGTTTAGAGTTCGGGGTATTCGGGATAAGGTGCGGTTCGATTTCACGCAACTCTTTTTTTTTAACTCCCTTCTGCCTATTACTTCCTCCGACTATTTTTTTAAACCCCCTCCCCCTCCCTCCTTCCTCTTCCCCTCTCCTGAAATACCCGGAATGAAAAATCAATACGAGCTGAGAGAAGACGCCCGATAGCCTTGACCCTGAAATCTGATCAACAACGTGACGTCACATAACCCGCCATATTTTTCACCAAATTTTATTCCCGGCTCTGAAAATAAAAGGAGAACCATGTGCACGGCTGGTGCTTGTCTTGTTGTCTCTAGAACTTCTGCTATTGGGTGTTTATGTGCGAGTGCTACCAAAAGAAGAAAAAAAACGTTAGTGAGGTCATTTTGTTCGGAGTCGCGGGGGAATTTGTTTTTTCTTAAACCGCCATCGCCGTCAGCTGCTACAGTTCGAAGTTCAGCAATTTAAAAACACGAACTTCCGGTTGCGCAGAGGTAGAGATGGGAAGATTTAAAAAAAAAAACTCAACTAGATTTAGAGAAGGAATAATCCTCTAATGAACCCACACGAAATGAAAATTTGCGATGTTAAATCGTTTGAAAAACGTACACACATACACCTGATACACATACACACCGAGAACATTCCAGTACAGGCATAAGATGGGACCTAGTTCTGAACGGTGCATGGAGTTTAGGAAACCAGAACATTTAACACGCTGATTAGCATGGGGCTATTAGAGTAATGGATCATTTCATCAGAAGCAAAAACCCATTTTTTTATTATTTTAAAATATTAAAGATATTGAAAAAAAGAAATGTGCTTGAAGGACGTAAAACTCGTGAGGGCAATAAATAGGCATACATATATATATATATATATATATATATATATATATATATATATATATATATATATATATATATATATATATATATATATATATACATATATATATATATAATTATAAATATAGAATTTTATATATATATATATATATATATATATATATATATATATATATATATATATATATATATATATACTTATATATATATTTATACTTATATATACATATATATACACAGATATATACAGATATATCTTTACATATAAAATTACATATATATATATATATATATATATATATATATATATATATATATATATATATATATATATATATACTGTCCGTGTTAATTTTGTCCATGACATCTTTGTCCTGAGATATTTGTCCTGGAGTGGATTATGTATCTATAAGATCACGTGTCGCGTCACCAATAGATATTAATGAACCCATTTTTTCCCTTCACCTCCCAGGCTCTGCTGGCAGCCGCGGATAACGACATGGAGAGAGTCTGTGAGATGATCCTGGACCATCCCCTCTATCGGGAGAGTGTGCGCCGGGAGACGGAGAGGCAGGCCGCGGAACTCTCCGGGGAGGAGGGCGTGGTGTTTCCCGAGGATCCAGACTCCAAGTTCTCTCACGCCAACCTCAGCAAGTTGTTGCTGGAGGTAGGGTACATGACATGTGACATTTAACACGTTGATGACATGTGACATGTGGTTTAAAATTTGGCATTTAACACGTTGATGACATGTGACATTGACATTTAACACGTTGATGACATGTGACATTGTGTGTAGTACGCCAACCTCAGCAAGTTGTTGCTGGAGGTAGGGAACATGACATGTGACATTGTGGTTAAAATTTGACATTTAATACGCTGATGACATGTGACATTAAGGAGACATTGTTTTAACATATGACACTGAGAAGACTCGTAATGAAGGTAAGAGAAGGCACAGAAGATGGAGATGGTTGTCATTGAAGAAAGTGCTGAGGAGAGACTCGGAGATAGACCTAACATTCTACAAGGCAGAGGGTACAGTTAGAGGCGTAGTGACCCTTCCCGGCGCCCGGGGACAAACTTTCGATTTGCACCCTCCGATCAAACTTTTGATTTGCACCCCTCCCCTCAAACCTTTGATTACTTTTTCTAATCCATTTTGGCGCCCCCTAAGGTCGGCGTCCGGGTACATATGTCCCCCCCTCCCCCCATTGCTACGCCTCTGGCTTAGATATTTGATTTTTTGATGATGTTCTAGTTGAATGGATTATTGTAATCTACGTTTATGAGTAAGTTATCCAAATGTCGCATTGAAAACATGAAAATTGTATGTGAATTTTTTTATTTTATTTTTTACATTTGGGTTTAATACCAATAGTTGCTGGGCGAACGGTTTTGTCAAAATTAGCAGTAGGGTTATTGACCGCAAACGGTGGCATGTAACATTTATAGCATACGAGCCGACCCGCAGCGTATCATACGCCGCTATTTAGTTGTTTTATTGTTTTATTTTCTACTTTTCAGTAATTCATAATTTGTGAATTCGACAGTACCAATGCTGCCACTGAAAATATTTGCTTTAAAACACTAACCCCCCCCCCCTTTCCCCTAACCCCGACCCTACACCCCCCCCCCCCCCCCCCCGTGAAAGCAGCCTCCTCTTAGTTATTTCTTAGTTACCTCCTGTACGTTTAAAATCGAACTAAATTATCGGCCCCTAATAGAAACCCGGCTCTACGATTTGTGAACATTTAGCTTTGTAAACATTTAGCGTGACCACAGCTCACCAGACAATGTGGGGGTGGGGAGGGGGTGGTAGTGATAGTGATAGAGAGAAAGAGAGGGGACTGCAAGGAGGCGCTTGCAGCTTGTTTTCTAACGGCTCCCAGAAGAGAATTATATATATAGATATTGTTATAAAGGCCTAGAACTAATGACATCTGACATTTGATAGACTCGTGCTAGTTTAGCACCAATGACATCTGAAATTAAATAGACTCATTCTAGACTAAAACCCAATGACATGTGACATTTAATAGACTTATGCTAGTTTAAAACCAATGACATGTGACATTCACTGGTTGTTTCTTGGTAACCTCACCAAAAAATCAGAGCAACCTTCACACCTTAAGTAAACTTGATCAAAATTGTTGTTTGGGCTTTTACCGACACTTTGACACGATCATTAAAACCTAAAACCACCTCAAGGCCTGCATTACCTCCTCTTGTTTCTTGCCTCCCTCAATTAATTTTTTAAAGGCTAATTTCAAAATTAACGAAGACATGCCACAGTAACAAGATTAAATTTGGCTTTAAAAGTTGCCAGATTTTTTTCTAAAAAGAATGTGAATTATAATTTTCCTTGTTTATTTTTTCATGTCCAGGTTTTACTAAGGGCAGCTAAAAGAAATAACTTCCAAATCGTCAAAAAAATCATGATGTGCGGGGTTTTCCTGGAGGAGCCGCATGATTACTTCTGCGCATGCCCAGAGTGTACGGAAGGAAGGAGAGAAGATTTCAAGGTTATTACGCTGTTGTTAATTAAATTTCTTTGCTTGGATTCAGCGATTTATCTCCCTTGGCTGTGTTGTCTTTTCTGGCATGAAGAGTAATTTAGCGCTGTGGCAATATTGCAACATGTTGCGCTCAATATGTTGTTTAAGGATTAGCTTAATCTGTCCACATAATGCTTTATGTTGCGCTCAATATGTTGCTAAAGGATTAGCCTAATTTTCCACGTAATGCTTACTGTTACGTTTAATATGTTGTTTATGGATTAGAATTATCTAACCTTTTAAAGCATTGTGTTACGGTCGATATGCTGATTTAAGTGTTTGACTAATCTGACCACATAATGTTTTATTTAGCGCTTAGTATATTGTTTAAAAATGAACATAATCTGATGCTTTATGTTACGCTTAGTATAATGTTTAAAGATTAGCCTAATCTGTCCAAATATTGCTACATGCTGCGATCACCGTGTGTTACGGATTAGCCTAATCTGCTGCTATGCTTTAAACTACAGCGCTTGTATAACACAGTTTTCAATACCACGATTATCAAAAAAAAAATAATTGATTTATTGAAATTTTAAATTATGTTGTGTTTATCTTTCATTAATACCACATTTATCTGTTTAACTTTTGTTTTTCAAACCATTTTGCATATTTAATTTATGTTCTTGCCCCGTGTTTTGCAACAACAAAAAAAACACTTTTTTAGCAATTTACCAAATAATTTGAATAATTTTGTTTATTTCTTGTATCTAAAGCACATTGTACACATTCATCAGTTGTGTTCATCTCTTTGTTGTATTAACTAACCATTCCCCCCCCCCCCCCGTTTCATCCGTAACTTGGTCACGTGATGTATCCTAGGTCTACACCACCAGACGACTCGACACGTTTACCGCCCTTGCTAGCCCCGCCTACATCTCCCTGACGGCTGAAGATCCCATCCTGGCCGCCTTCTACCTCAGCAGCAAGTTCCGCCGGCTCTCGGAGATTGAGGGCGAGTATAAGGTAGCCGTTGTATGGATGGTAGCCAGCTTGGCCATTGTATGTAAGGTAGCACACTTGACCATTGTATGTATGGTAGCCCGCTTGAGCATTGTGTATAAGGTAGCCAGCTTGAACGTTGTATATAAGGTAGCCAGTTTGGCCGTGGTATGTAAAATAGCCCGATTGACGGTGGTATACAAGGTAGCCAGCTTGACCATTGTAAGGTAGCCAGCTTGAACGTTGTATGTAAGGTAGCCAGTTTGACCGTTGTATGTAAGGTAGCCAGCTTGACCATTGTATGTAAGGTAGCCCGTTTGACCATTGTATGTAAGGTAGCCCAATTTACCATTGTATGTAAGGTAGCCCGATTTACCATTGTATGTAACGTAGCCCGTTTGACCATTGTATATAAGGTAGCCAGCTTGACCATTGTATGTGAGGTAGCTTGCTTGACCATTGTATATAAGGTAGCTTGCTTGACCATTGTATATAAGGTAGCACGCTCGACAATTTTTTTTTCCAAGTTTTTCCCCCAGACACCCCATTTTATCATAGTAATTCTTCATTGTTCACCCCATCATAACTTTCTATTTCTTGATTTAAACATGTACATAATTTGCTTACGGTGCAGTTGCAAGCCGATCCCAGGGAATGTACTGAGAGATCACCATCAAGCCAAATTTATTGATATAAAATTCCTGAAAACGTCCCTCTCTACACATCCACCCCACCCTTTACCAATCATACACTTTACCCACCAAACCTTATACACAACACTGTACCGATGCGACCCTTTACTGACCGTATAATGACCCCACTCTATACCCACTCCACCTTATTCCCACCCCACACTATACCCATCCCACATTATACCCACCCCACACTATACCCACCCCACCATATACCCACCCCACACTTTACCCACCCCACACTATACCCACCCCACACTATACCCATCCCACATTATACCCACCCCACACTTTACCCACCCCACACTATACCCACCCCACCATATACCAACCCCACCCTATACCAACCCCACCCTATACCCACCCCACCCTATACCCACCCCACCATATACCCACCCCACATTATACCCACCACACCCTATACCAACCCCACCCTATACCCACCCCACACTTTACCCACCCCACCATATACCCACCCCACACTATACCCATCCCACATTATACCCACCACACCCTATACCAACCCCACCCTATACCCACCCCACACTTTACCCACCCCACCATATACCCACCCCACACTATACCCACCCCACACTATACCCACCCCACCATATACCTACCCCACACTTTACCCACCCCACCATATACCCACCCCACACTATACCCATCCCACATTATACCCACCACACCCTATACCAACCCCACCCTATACCCACCCCACACTTTACCCACCCCACCATATACCCACCCCACACTATACCCACCCCACACTTTACCCACCCCACCATATACCCACCCCACACTATACCCATCCCACATTATACCCACCACACCCTATACCAACCCCACCCTATACCCACCCCACACTTTACCCACCCCACCATATACCCACCCCACACTATACCCATCCCACACTATACCCACCCCACACTATACCCACCCCACACTTTACCCACCCCACCATATACCCACCCCACACTATACCCACCCCACACTATACCCACCCCACCATATACCCACCCCACACTTTACCCACCCCACCCTATACCCACCCCACACTTTACCCACCCCACACTATACCCACCCCACACTATACCCACCCCACCATATACCCACCCCACACTTTACCCACCCCACCATATACCCACCCCACACTATACCCACCCCACACTTTACCCACCCCACCATATACCCACCCCACACTATACCCACCCCACCATATACCCACCCCACACTTTACCCACCCCACCATATACCCACCCCACACTTTACCCACCCCACACTATACCCACCCCACACTATACCCACCCCACACTTTACCCACCCCACACTTTACCCACCCCACCATATACCCACCCCACACTATACCCACCCCACCATATACCCACCCCACACTTTACCCACCCCACCATATACCCACCCCACACTTTACCCACCCCACACTATACCCACCCCACACTATACCCACCCCACACTTTACCCACCCCACACTTTACCCACCCCACCATATACCCACCCCACACTATACCCACCCCACCATATACCCACCCCACACTTTACCCACCCCACACTTTACCCACCCCACCATATACCCACCCCACACTTTACCCACCCCACACTTTACCCACCCCACCATATACCCACCCCACACTATACCCACCCCACACTATACCCACCCCACCATATACCTACCCCACCCTATACCCACCCCACCCTTTACCCACCCACACAAACATTTAAAATACACATCACACTACAATTCACAAATACGAGTTTTTTCATCTAACATTCCTACCTTTCCGCCACTCAGCGAAGCATTAAGGCTGGCAAAAAAAAAATTATTCTCTTTACCGTACGCTTGTACTCCAGATTTTCGACAAAATAAAATAAAAATCGAAAAGTTTCAAAACATCCTTTCGCATGAGCCGACATGGAAATTGGAGATTATTCTAAACTTGATTGTTAATATTCCGCTTTCGATCTCAATCTACAAAACATTTTTTTCTAGAGGCGTTTGTCTGTTTATGAGAGAGAACTCACATCCCATCAAAAACTAACAAACACATTTCCCATTTCCTATTCTTCAGCCAGTTCAAAACATAGTCAGCCCAGTCAGCTTAGTATTGTTAATAACCGTTATTTTAAAGCACTCATCTTTTTGTTTAGTAGTTATTCATTTTAAGTTTCGACTTTTATAAAAATACGAATATTTCTTTTTTTTTTTGTTTTTTTTTAATAGTTAAAAAAAATGAAATATTTAAACTAAGTAGTAAAATTACCAAATGATATTTAGGGTCTCGAAAACGGTACACATTTAATGTTAACTAGAATACCCGTCATCCGTTGGATAACTGTGGGTTTCGGGGGTCATCCATCAAAAAACATCACGTCTGTCACTCAGAGGCATAGCGACCCTTCCCGGCGCCCGGGGACAAACTTTTCGATTTGAACCCCCCCCCCCTAAGATTTCGATTTTCAACCCCCCCCCCCTCAAACTTTTGATGTGCAACCCCCCCCCCCCCACTCAAACTTTCCATTTGAACCCCCCTCAACCTTTCAATTTATTTTTCCAAACCATTTTGGCGCCCCAACATATGTCCCCCCCGCCCCCCCCTCCACCTCCCCCCGCCTCCCCTTCCCCCCCCCCCCCCCCCCGCCTCCCCTCCCGCCCCCCCCCCCCCCCCTCCTCGCTACTGCAGTGTCACTTATCGTCACAAAAAACAGACCCCACATTCAAAAATATGTTTTTTATCTTTTAAAAACACCGAAAACAACGATTTCGGACTATCCCTTCATATACTGACGTCACAGGTGACCTACTCAACTCTACTTCACCTGCCCAGTGTCCCGCCAAGTCTCAGACAACAAAAACGATTCCAGCCGAGCATGTCTCTGACCACACTATCCCTTCATTTGCTTAGGACAAAGAAACAGATGAACCCTACTTCACCTGCCCTGTGCCCCGCGAGGTCCTGATAGTCAACCTTATCATTCACATATAGGGCTTAAGAAAAAATAATTGAAAACGTAAAAAAAAAAAAAAGTTCTATTAATGTTTATGACACTGACTTTCAAATTTAGCCTTCATTCTCCAAAGCAAATTTTAAAATGCTTTTCTGGCATATCTAGCCCTGGCCACCTATACCATGTTTAAATAATGTGAACACCCGCCATTTTGCTCGTGGTAAACATGGCCTAAAAATGGTCGGAAGTCATGCGTCCGGTCCGTACGCCATATTGTTGTTAGCAGCCGACCACGCCTCCAAGTTAGTGAGTAATCCTACTATATCTAGATATAGAACCTAGATAACAAAAAAATCCCATGTATTCTCGAATTAGATGATCATTGAAGCTAAACAAAGATTTATATAAAATAATTAGGCCCGAAATATATTCTAGATGTAGAATTTACATTAAGTCTAGATCTAGAATTTACATTGAGTCTAGTGACCTAGATATCTAGATCTAGATTCTTGAATCTAGGCCCTAGGCTAGATTCTAGCTAGATTCATAACTTTAGATCTAGAGAAATTTATTGTAAAACTAAATGAAAAAAGACAGTTTAAAATTGATATAAGTGTTGGAACGTAATAAATACAGCAAACGGACGTATTGTTAAAGTTATGACCGACAGAAAATTAGATTTAGAACGCGTTAAACTTTGGAATGGGAACACAATTTTCTTCGATAGACGCCGCCATTTTATTGTACTAAAGAGTAAACAAAAACCTGTGACGTCACTATTCCCACAAAGTTTAGGCAAAGTTTTAACATTTTAAAAAAAAAATGGGTTACTCTGCATATGAATAAATCAATTAATTAATTAACGTCTTTAAATAAATTTGTGATCAACAGTCTGTCTGCATTAAAAAATTATTCTCTACCTGCATACTATTTTACAGCTTTCCAGATAGAGTCGAACATATCACAATTTTCGATCAGGCAAACAAATAAATATTCAAACATGTAAACAAACTTGACTTTTAGTAGTATACTAGAATACCCGTCATCCCTTGGATAACTGTGGGTTTCGGGGGTCATCCATCAAAAAACATCACGTCTGTCACTCAGAGGCATAGCGAGCCTTCCCGGCGCCCGGGGACAAACTTTTCGATTTTAACCCCCCCCCCCAAGATTTCGATTTTCAACCCCCCCCCCCCCTTAAACTTTTGATGTGCACCCCCTCCCCCCCCACTCAAACTTTCGATTTGAACCCCCCTCAACCTTTCAATTTATTTTTCCAAACCATTTTGGCGCCCCAACATACGTCACCCCGCCCCCCCCCCCCCTTCACCTCCCCCCGCCTCCCCTTCCCCCCCCCCCCCCGCCTCCCCTCCCCCCCCCCCCCCCGCCTCCCCCCCGCCCCCCCCCCCCCCCCCCTCCTCGCTACGCTACTGCAGTGTCACTTATCGTCACAAAAACAGAGCCCACATTCAAAAATATGTTTCTTATCTTTTAAAAACACCGAAAACACCGATTTCGGACTATCCCTTCATATACTGACGTCACATGTGACCTACTCAACTCTACTTCACCTGCCCAGTGTCCCGCCAAGTCTCAGACAACATGTTTTTATCGTTTAAAAAACGATTCCAGCCGAGCATGTCTCTGACCACACTATCCTTTCATATGCTTAGGACAAAGAAACAGATGAACTCTACTTCACCTGCCCTGTATCCTTCCAAGTTCAGATAGGCAACTTTATCATTCACATCTAAAAAAAAAAATTGAAAATAAAATATCATTGACATATTGGTCTAGAACCTGTGCCACCCACATGAGAGCGGGCTACGCTACCAACTTAGCTATTTTCTCGTGACGTCACAAATGAATTTTTATACTATACTTTTGAGTCTCCGCGCATAGATCTAGAGATCTTTAGATCTAGAGAAATTTATTGTAAAACTAAATGAAAAAAGACAGTTTAAAATTGATATAAGTGTTGGGACGTAATAAATACAGCAAACGGACGTATTGTTAAAGTTATGACCGACAGAAAATTAGATTTAGAACGCGTTAAACTTTTGAATGGGAACACAATTTTCTTCAATAGACGCCGCCATTTTATTGTACTAAAGAGTAAACAAAAACCTGTGACGTCACGGTCCCGCCGAGTCTAGTGGCTTTTCAAATATTTTAAAAAAAAATGGGTTATTCTGCGTAGGAATAAATCAATAAATTAATTAACGTCTTTAAATAAATGTGTGATTAACAGTCTGTCTGCATTAAAAAATTATTCTCTACCTGCATACCATTTTACAGCTTTCCAGATAGAGTCGAACATATCACAATTTTCGATCAGGCAAACAAATAAATATTCAAACATGTAAACAAACTTGACTTTTAGTAGTATACTAGAATACCCGTCATCCGTTGGATAACTGTGGGTTTCGGGGGTCATCCATCAAAAAACATCACGTCTGTCACTCAGAGGCATAGCGAGCCTTCCCGGCGCCCGGGGACAAACTTTTCGATTTTAACCCCCCCCCCCCCCCCAAGATTTCGATTTTCAACCCCCCTCGAACTTTTGATGGTGCACCCCCCCCCCCCCCCCCCCCACTCAAACTTTCGATTTGAACCCCCCTCAACCTTTCAATTTATTTTTCCAAACCATTTTGGCGCCCCAACATATGTCCCCCCCCCCCCCCCGCCCCCCTCCACCTCCCCCCGCCTCCCCTCCCCTCCCCCCCCCCGCCTCCCCTCCCGCCCCCCCCCCCCTCCTCGCTACGCTACTGAAGTGTCACTTATCGTCACAAAAAACAGACCCCACATTCAAAAATATGTTTCTTATCTTTTAAAAACACCGAAAACACCGATTTCGGCCTATCCCTTCATATACTGACGTCACATGTGACCTACTCAACTCTACTTCACCTGCCCAGTGTCCCGCCAAGTCTCAGACAACATGTTTTTATCGTTTAAATAACGATTCCAGCCGAGCATGTCTCTGACCACACTATCCTTTCATATGCTTAGGACAAAGAAACAGATGAACTCTACTTCACCTGCCCTGTATCCTTCCAAGTTCAGATAGGCAACTTTATCATTCACATCTAAAAAAAAAATTGAAAAAAAATATCATTGACATATTGGTCTAGAACCTGTGCCACCCACATGAGAGCGGGCTACGCTACCAACTTAGCTATTTTCTCGTGACGTCACAAATGAATTTTTATACTATACTTTTGAGTCTCCGCGCATAGATCTAGAGATCTTTAGATCTAGAGAAATTTATTGTAAAACTAAATGAAAAAAGACAGTTTAAAATTGATATAAGTGTTGGAACGTAATAAATACAGCAAACGGACGTATTGTTAAAGTTATGACCGACAGAAAATTAGATTTAGAACGCGTTAAACTTTTGAATGGGAACACAATTTTCTTCAATAGACGCCGCCATTTTATTGTACTAAAGAGTAAACAAAAACCTGTGACGTCACGGTCCCGCCGAGTCTAGTGGCTTTTCAAATATTTTAAAAAAAAATGGGTTATTCTGCATAGGAATAAATCAATAAATTAATTAACGTCTTTAAATAAATTTGTGATCAACAGTCTGTCTGCATTAAAAAATTATTCTCTACCTGCATACCATTTTACAGCTTTCCAGATAGAGTCGAACATATCACAATTTTCGATCAGGCAAACAAATAAATATTCAAACATGTAAACAAACTTGACTTTTAGTAGTATATAGAATATAGATAGTAGTATATAGATAGATCACACTGTCCTGACCGTCCTGTTTCGGTAATTAGTTTAGTTGGTGCGTATGGAAGTAAAAAATACACTTCATTACCTACCTTTACGTCACGATCAGTAAAACAGTTAGGGTCGGTTACTATTTTTAAACTATATTGGTCGTACTAGAGTTAATTCAGGTTCAGGTTTTGTAATTATTTCTTTCCAGAAAATGGTTCGATATGTTCGATCACAAACTGTTCGAAAAGTGGGGGCGGGGAGGAAGGGGGGATTTTTGTGACAGATAGTAGAATCTTCTTTAAAAAGCGGCGTCAGGTTACTAATAGTTAACTAAGTGCACTTATGGTTTGCAAAAGTCAATGCTCACCCTATCCCTAACCCTAACCCAAACTCTAGTCCTATCATAAGCCTAACCGTAATTTCTCACCATAAAATTTAGTCGAGATTAAAATACACTAACAACCTAATACACCTATTTTTGGAAGAGTCTAATATCGGACATCAGTATCTTCAGTCATCCCAAATATTATGATCTCTTACACAGAACAAGTTATATTCTTCTATTACATAAAAACACTGGTACATTACTGGTATATTTTTACGTTACATTCTGCAGCAAATCTACCTGGAACTTGACCAACAGGTGCAAAACTTCACCCTTGCCCTGCTCGACCAGTGTCAAAGTTCAGACGAGGTCAAGGCTGTTCTGAGCGGCAAGTCCAAGAAGCGGCAGTACTACGACGACTCGGGCGGCAAGGCTAGTCAGGAGGACGACGGCATGGACGGCGGCAACATATTGCCGCTGGTCTACACGGCAGTCAGGATGGAGCAGAAGAAGGTAGGCAACAGATGGGCTAGTAGATAGATGAACAGGGGAAGATAACCGTGGGATTTGGACAGGGGTAGATTACTCTTTGCCATTTGCGTTAAGGTAGAAAGTATGGTCGTGTGCAGTGTTTCTTTCTGGCATCCCTTGGAGGTGCCCACCCCCGAACGAAATAATTAAAATATATCAGAGGCGTAGCGACCCTTCCCGGCGCCCGGGGACAAACTTTTCGATTTGCACCCCCCCCCCCCCTCGAGATTTCGATTTGCACCCCCTCCTCAAAATTTCGATTTGCACCCCCCTCTACCTTTCAATTTATTTTTCCAACCCATTTTGGCGCCCCCTAAGGTCGGCGTCCGGGGACATTTGTCCCCCCCCCCCCCGGCCCCCCCCCCCCCCTCGCTACGCTACTGAAATATATAGTTAAAATATATAGTTAAAATATAGAATGATCTGGATAAAAATAAACCCATAATGAAGCATTATATAATCTAATATCTGGAAACTCACAAATAGAGTTTATGGTATACTTTCTCAACAATACATACAAAACAAGAGTCACCATATATCAAGTCAAACATGTGTAAACACTGTACACAACTTACACATATCATCAATAGCTGAACCCTATACATCAGTATGTCACATATAGACAAACCTACCTCATACTGTATGTCACATTCATAAACAAACCCCCATAAATCAACATGCCATACATATAAATAAACCAACCCACATACATCAACATGTCATATATAAATAAACCAACCACATACATCAACATGCCACATAAAAATAAACTTACCTCATACAGTATGTCACATACATAAACCAACCCCCATACATCAACATGTCATACATATACAACCTCTCCACAGACAATTAACATTCATACGGTATGAGCTCTCACTCTGAAAGCCACTTTAGGGACCGTATTTTTATCCCGATCGCTCTCAGGAACCAAATTTTTTCACGATCGCTATCAGGGACCGCGGCGTCAATGGCGTGACATTTTCCAGCATTCGTTAGCTGCTTAGATTCCAGCCAGGGTTGGGTACACCGAGCGTCAACTCGAGTCGAAGCCAGTCGTTAATTAGATGAAAATGGGGAGGGGTGTGCTGGGGGGGAGGTGCAGGAATGATTCCATTAGGTGGCCAGATAAAAGTATTAATAGAGAGAAATGTTTCATTCATTTGATCAGAGGCCGACTTGTCGGATTTAGATTTGGTGCGGGTTTTGTCGAAGTTTTGCCGGGGTTTGTCGAAGTTTTGTCGGGGTTTGTCGAAGTTTTGCTGGGGTTTTGCCGAATAACCATCGAAAGTGGATCAATGTAACAAGGGGTTTTTTTTTTTAGATTGATGAAGGGTGGTTTTCGTGGTGTGAAAATTATTGCTTGGTGAAAGTTACCTTTTTTATAAAGAAAAATATCTAATACTAGAATTATAAAGTAAAATGGTGTGAATTTGTATTGAAGGGAAGAGGGGTGGGGGTGTAAGTGACGTAGCACACATAGAAAGAAGAAAGGGGGGGGGGGATAGTTGTTAATGTTACTAAGAGAAAAAAATTGGTGATTAAAAAAGTTGCACGCATTTTGGTGTTTTAATTACCAACAACGTCAGACATTAAAATTCCTTTAAATTATAGTTATTTTAGAAGCGAGGAAGGTGATTTGTGAGTTCCTATTTAGGTTTGGTGTTGATGATCATGGTTATTTATGTAAAGTTGGGTAAAGTTGCTTGACTTCATTCCCCTTTAGCAACCATTCTTTTAAAACATTTATGAGAAGAAATTTGAAACAATTTCTAAAGGGAGTAGAGGAAGGTAAAGGAGGAGTGACTGTTGTTAAGGACAAGAAATGTGTGTCGTGAATTGTATACTTAACGCACGTGTCTTATGCCCAGTTTGTGGGCCACCCCCCCCCCCCCCAATAATTGTATACTTAACGCACGTGTCTTTTGTGTGCCCAGTTTGTAGCTCACCACCCCCCCCACCAATAAATTGTAGACTTAATGCACGTGTCTTATGTCTGCCCAGTTTGTGACCCCCCCCCCCCCCCAAATAAATTGTAGACTTAATGCACGTGTCTTTTGTGTGCCCAGTTTGTAGCTCACCACCCCCCCACCAATAAATTGTAGACTTAATGCACGTGTCTTATGTCTGCCCAGTTTGTGACCCCCCCCCCCCAAATAAATTGTAGACTTAATGCACGTGTCTTTTGTGTGCCCAGTTTGTAGCTCACCCCCCCCCCCCCACCAATAAATTGTAGACTTAATGCACGTGTCTTCTGTCTGCCCAGTTTGTAGCTCACCACCCCCCCCCCCCCCAATAAATTGTAGACTTGATGCACGTGTCTTATGTCTACCCAGTTTGTAGCTCACCACCCCCCCCCCCCCCCCAATAAATTGTAGACTTAATGCACGTGTCTTCTGTCTGCCCAGTTTGTAGCTCACCACCCCCCCCCCCCCAATAAATTGTAGACTTGATGCACGTGTCTTATGTCTGCCCAGTTTGTGAGCCGACCCTCCCCCCCCCCCCAATAAATTGTAGACTTAACACACGTGTCTTATGTCTGCCCAGTTTGTGACCCCCCCCCCCCCCCCCCCCAAATAAATTGTAGACTTGATGCACGTGTCTTATGTCTGCCCAGTTTGTAGCTCACCCCCAGTGCCAGGCACAGATCGGCGAGATGTGGTTCAGCGGCGTGCCCTTCCTGCGGTACCTGAACAGGTTCACCTACCTGATGCTGGCCATACCAATAGGCATCGTCTGCTGCCCTGTGCTGTCCATGATGTACCTGGTCTCGCCCTGGGCTAAGGTGAGTAACAGGTGGCTGGGGTAGGGTAGAGGGCAGGGGATGGGATAGGGGGTGAGAGTAGGTGGGGTAGGGTAGAGGACGGGATAGGGGGTGGAGCGAGTGAGTGAGGTAGGGTAGAGGATAGGGGACGGGAGCTAGTAGGTGGGGTTCGGTAGAGGGTAGGGGATGAGATAGGGGGGTGGAAAGTAGGTGGGGTAGGGTAGAGCGCAGGGGACGGGATAGGGGTGGAGCTAGTAGGTGGTTCGGTAGAGGGTAGGGGATGAGATAGGGGGGTGGAAAGTAGGTGGGGTAGGGTAGAGCGCAGGGGACGGGATAGGGGTGGAGCTAGTAGGTGGGGTTCGGTAGAGGGTAGGGGATGAGATAGGGGGGTGGAGAGTAGGTGGGGTAGGGTAGAGCGCAGGGGGTCGACAAGGGGTGGAGCTAGTAGGTGGGGTGGGAGTTGGAAGGGGCAGGAGGAAGCTAGGGTATAAAATACCTTGTCTGTCTTGTTGGAATATTTTTTTTCGGTCTTTTGTTTTGTTGGTCGTTTGTTTTGTTGGTCGTTTTTCTTATTGGTCCTGTTGATTTGTTGTCTTGATGGTCTTTGCCATGTTTGAGAACTGTTTGATGTATAATTCCGCTCGTTATTCCGAGAATCTGTTTTACTTGGCTTTATCGCCAAGCAACGATGGCAGATCAGATTTATTGTTTTCTTTTCACAGCAAATCTCATTTAATCTGCTTAAATAATATCTAATAATATTGACCACTTAATAAGAAAAACCATTCATTCCTTAAATAATTAATTTCTACTTTTATACTTTATTTTTAAGCTTTAATGATTTACAAAAAAAAATCACTACACTTATAAACTTACCTGAATCGACTAAATTAACAACGCATACCTTAAACTCACGATTATTTTTATGTGATGGATCAATGAATTCCACAGGTGTCACGTATTGTGAACACACCTCTGATGAAGTTCCTGTCCTACACCTGCTCCTACCTGACCTTCCTCATCCTCATCATCGTGGCCAAGCTCTACCTGAGGAACTACATCGACAGCTTTACCTGTGAGAAACCTGAGACCTTCGCCTACGTCATCTTGTTTTTCGTCTACATGTGGATTGCTGGTGCGTTTTTTTTCTCTATGGGGTCGTCCATAAATGACGTCACACTCCTAGGAGGGAGGGGGGGTCCGTAATTTTGTGACGGTGTGTGATTAAGGGGAAAGGGGGGGGGGGGGGGTGTGTTCAGGTTGTGTGAAGTCACATTATAGCATTATAAAATAAACCGGGAGTGATCTCCCCTAAACTTTCTCGAATATTCTAATATAACACTACGTGGGACGGCAACTCGGACTGTAGACATGATTTTTGTTTACTTAAGCTTTTAAAAATAGAATAGAATCTAGTAGAAAAAAGAATTGCGCACCAAGCGAATGTCACATAAAGATGTGCATAATAGTGCGCAATATTATTAGTACTTTATTAATGTACATGCGTTTTTTGAGAAATAGCGTAAATCAGTACTTCCGGTCAACGGAAATTATTCAAAGTTTGATACAAGGTAGAGAATTAGATCTTTTACTTACATGTGAAATTTCATTTATTTATCTGAAATAGTACGCAAGTTATAGGCTTTTGAAAAATTCAAAGTAGAAAAAGTACCACTCTCGGTTATCGGAAATCGCTCAAAAGTTGATACGGATCTACGAATTTGATAAAATACTTACATATGAAATTTCATCAACCTAGCTTAAACGGTACTCAAGTTATCGTGTTTACACACGGACAGACACACACACAAACACAGAAACACACAGACATACAGACAAGATTGCAAAATTATGTTTTTCCGTATCAGTGAGGTCTAAAACGTCGAGATTTGTAAAAATCTCGATTTTTTTTTCGGACGATTACAAGACTTTCTCTATACTTCGTATATACGAGAAAGTAAAAGCAATGTCAGAAAACGAGTTTTAGCCTATTTCGCGTTTTAGAAAACGGTTTTAATAAATTGTAATAGGAATTGATCAAAATACTCTATGTTGACAGAGTCCTGACAAGATTTTGGAAAAATGTCGATGTTTTAAGAAACATTCAACATCAATTTTGAGGGGGTTGCATGCTGAGGTGTGACGTCATTTTAGGAGGGGGTGTCTGGCTTTTTGCGACGATGTGTGACGGAGGGGAGGAGGGGTAAAAATCGTCAAAAAAGCGTGACGTCATTTATGGATGATCCCTATTTACTATTTTACAAATTGAACGAATGCTTTCGTTGATTCTAACATAACAATGTTTGGGACAGTGCCGGCGCCAGTTTATTTAGCGCCCTAGGCAAACGCCCCCTTTCACACTAATTAATTACTGAAACATATGTATAAGAAAACAATTAATTAAAAGTGACATATTAATTTATTATCAATTGCATACATAAGTAGACATCAAAATCAAATTTTACTTGCCTCACTCGTCTCAAAAGTACTAATTCCAGTTTGCAAGCGTTATCACATTTTTGTTAGTTATATAAATCCTTTAGGAGAAGGTGAAAAATATGAAAAGACAATTAATTAGATGTTTAATTTACGACTAACAATGAGTATTGCAATCTTCAACGGCTACTGATGTATTTGTTTTTCCACCTGATAATGCTAAAAAAAACTACCAAACTATTTTGTTTAGAACTTCTGCTCTATATATTTGTTACAACAGAAAATAATAACTTCAAGTTCTATTTATAAGTATGTGGTCAACCTAAGGTGCAGGAATTTGAAATTAATGTAAAGTTAAGCAACGAATTATCTCCCATTTGGAAATACAAAGACCAAAATTTAATTCAAGGGAAATAACTTTCTTAAGAATAGCTAAATTAACCAAGTGTAACTAAGACATGCTTGAAAAACACAATTAAAAGCTCTAAATTTCTTTACATAATAATTGTAACAAATTTTGTACATTAGCTATGTAACCTTGTAAAAGCAATATATTTTACCAATTGAATACGTAACGGTAGGCTTTGTTTGAAAGTCTGAAAAACGGTAAGTTTATTAGAACATACTTCTATTTAATTTTAATGACATACATATAAATGTACCTGTAAAATAACATTGTCATATAAAATTTTGGATCCCCTAAATCAGGGGTCGGCAACCTTTTGAAGCGGAAGAGCCAAAAGTTACAATTTTCAATATTTCCCTGGTTTTAAAGAGCCACAAACATATTTTTTATTTCAAATATTTTATGTTTTTATAAAGATTATTAGTATTTGTTCAAGGAGCTGGAGAGCCGCATCTTGATATCAAAAGAGCCGCATGCGGCTCGCGAGCCGCAGGTTGCCGACCCCTGCCCTAAATAAAGGGATGACTTTTAGAAGTTCAAACACGGGTAACTGTATTAGAAATTGCTATAAAATAATTATAATTGAAAACAAACAAGGTTTACAGTTAATTATAAATTCCATCCTATTTAATATTGTATATTATGGTAATATAGATTCCTAAAAAATTTAGATTTTTCAACTAGAGAACGCCTACCTTTTCTTTGTAGTGTGTTCCGTACTGAATTGAAATCATCTAACTTACGATAAACTCGACTACTTGATATTAATAATATACTCGACTACTCGATATACTCTACTACATTCACAACACATCAAACATCGATACCGAAACTTAACTAGACTCGATACTCCCGAACTACGACATCAACTCGTTTAACTCACCAAGCTCTACAAACGGTACTCCCAATCAACGGTTTCACTGGACCTATTACTACACTTTAACAATCAATATAATTCGATACCTTAATACCACAAGAATCAATACTCCCGAACTCCAGAACTACGATACTTCATCACTTGCAATTACATTTCTCTACTACCAATCATATTCCTCTAGATCAAAACAGCCGAATAAAAATTATGACACTTTAACACTTCGATACTTTATACCTATGAAACCATATCAGCAACAGCCTTCCGCCGTTATTCCCAAATCTAAACAATTCATCAAAATGTACCAAACAAGTACAATATTTGAACACCCCGTCATTACAAAACTTTATACATCAGGACAGATTTCTCATTCAAAGTCAGAGAAAACGAGACTTACAAGCCCTATTAAAAATAGACAACCGTTTGAAATGTACTAAATTAAAATTACGAACTTATTTAACCGTTTTCTACATCAATTATGTGACACCAAATTAAAAAGGCAATGTGGCTGGTAAAAAGCGCCCAGACCTTTCCAAATTAAAGAGGTGGGGTTGCATTGTCACCAACGCGAATAAACATAGGCCTATATAAACCTAATTTTGAGGGGGAGGGGGTGCAAAATTGATAGTTTGTCCTGGGTGCCGAAATAGATCGCTACTCCTTTATAAAAATTATTAATTATTTGATAATAGCGATTAACCCTAGAGATGGCGCCCTAGGCGACCGCCTAGTTCGCCTTATAGGTAGCGGCTGCCCTGGTTGGGGATGGCGTGGCCTAGTGGTAGAGCGCTAGACTGCTAACCCAAAAGTCTCGAGCTTGAATCCGTCCAAGAATTGTTGTTTGTTTCCCCCCAGGTCTGATCTACGAGGAGTGTAAACAAATCTTCGCCTCGGGTGCCAGGGACTACTTCGCCTCGTTTTGGAACATCATTGACAGCACCATGTTGAGTTTCCTGCTGGCCTCGTTTGTGTTGGAATTGGTCACACCCATCAGATTACATGAGGTAGGATCTTTTGTATGATCATATCAGACTATATGATCTTTTGTATGATCATATCAGATTATATGATCTTTTGTATGATCACATCCATATCAGATGATTCAGATATGATCTTTTTTATGATCATATCCATATCAGATGTTTCAGGTATGATCTTTTTTATGATCATATCCATATCAGATTACATGAGGTATGATCTTTTGTATGATCGTTTGTATGATCTTTGTATGTTCTTTTGTATGATCACAGTCATATCAGATTACATGAGATATGATTTTTTGTATGATCACATGCATATTAGTTTACATCAGATGTGATCTTATGTATGATCACATCCATATCAGATAACATCAGGTATGATCTTTTGTCATCAGATTTCATCAGGTCTAATCTTTTATTTTGTCACATCCATCTGGTTTTATAGGAACGATCATCTTTTTTATCAGAGACGGTCAGATATCTTACATATCAAATGAAATCATTTTGAAACATATTGTGTGAGTTAGACATAGACGCATCTACGCATAAGAGTGCGTATTAGGGCTGGTAAGTAGTTCACCAACCAGTTCTATGGCTCATACAGGTTTTATTGAGCCGTGGAATAGTTTGGTGACCTACTTACCAGCCCTATTCCCCCCCTCCCCCATCTTCTTGCCCTCACTCCCCAAACAAAGAGTGTAAAACATTTTGGTCTACTAACTTGTTTTGATTTCTTTTCAATTATCTTGGTTTATTCATAACTTGTTGAGAAAGTTGTTTCGTAGAATGTTGGGTTTCTGAAGTGTTGTCTCAACATTAGAGTTCCAGATCCCGGGGGTGCGGTTGTGACAGTGTGTGATGGAGGGGAGGGGGTGTTCTTAGAATAACCAAACGCATTATAGAACACGTATTACAAAATATAGCCAACAGATTTTCTATTGAGAAGTTTGGGATATATTACCACTTATATACTGGTTTTACATAGTAGGCTTCAAATCAAGGGCTTTAAATCTGCTATTTAGTTTAATGTTGAGGGGGAAAGCAACAGCATACACAATCATATATCTTACGTCACTGAGGGTGTAGACAGGTTAACGAATGTCCTGTAGAAATCTGTTAAATTGCCCTTGCGTTTGTTAAAAAATACTCGGTAGAAGTCTATAACGAAGTTTGTGATCCAGGGGACGTAACTAAATTAATATTTTAAAACAAATTTTATTAAGCAAGTTGTCTCCTCTGGGACGTTTTATTTCTTTAAAAAAATCTGTATTTCGAAATTCTGCTATACAAGTAATTTACTACATACTTTTTCAAAGAATACTGTTATTCTATAACTTGAGTCATTCCTTTTAGCGATTAGCCACGATATTTTATTGATATAATTTACTTTTTAGTGTTAAACGTAGAAATCAGTTTTCAAACAATTTGTCATTCTTGCAACTTGCAACATTAAGTATGTGCGTAAAAAATAACTATGTGGAAAAACTTAATAAAATTAAATTGTTTCAACTTTTATGTCAAATGCAGTTTCTTTTCAGTTTACTGTTTAATGTATTAGACATGTTCTTGTCGGATGTAGGGGTGGGGGGTCAAATTTTAACTTTACCTCTAGCTGTAGGGGTGGTTATATTTAACTTTACCTCTAGGGGGGGGGTCATATTTAACTTTACCTCTAGTAGGGGGGTCATATTTAACTTAACCTCTAGTAGGGGGGTCATATTTAACTTTACCTCTAGTAGGGGGGTCATATTTAACTTTACCTCTAGTAGGGGGGTCATATTTAACTTTACCTCTAGTAGGGGGGTCATATTTAACTTTACCTCTAGTAGGGGGGTCATATTTAACTTTACCTCTAGTAGGGGGGGTCATATTTAACTTTAACTCTAGTAGGGGGTCATATTTAACTTTACCTCTAGTAGGGGGGTCATATTTAACTTTACCTCTAGTAGGGGAGTCATATTTAACTTTACCTCTAGTAGGGGGGTCATATTTTAACTTTACCTCTAGTAGGGGGGTCATATTTTAACTGTACCTCTAGTAGGGGGGTCATATTTAACTTTACCTCTATGAACCAGCTGCGTGACTCGGACTACGTGGACGGCTACAATATCACCAACCTTTTGGCCAGCAAGAAGCAGTCAGTGACGTCATCACCAATATGCCAGCAGGCCAGGGAAGCCGCGGCCATCCCCCACTCCAAGTTTTGTACGACCGCACGAGATCCGGACGGCTTTCAGGGTAAGCTCGGGTCAGTGGGTCAGTCGGTCAGTAGGTCAGTCGGTCAGTCGGTCAGTGGGTCAGTCGGTCAGTGGGTCAGTCGGTCAGTGGGTCAGATGTCAGTAGGGTAAGCTCTGGTCAAGGGGTCAGTGGGTGAGTAAGTCAGTGGATTAGTAGGGTAGGCTCGGGTCAGTTGGTCAGTAGGGTAAGATCTGGTCAGTGAGTCAATGGGTCAGTGGGGTAAGCTCTGGTCAGTGGGTGAGTAGGGTAGGCTCTGGTCAGTGGGTCAGTAGGGCAAGCTCTGGTCAGTGGGTTAATGGGTGAGCGGGTCAGTGGGGTAAGCTCTGGTCAGTGGGTCAGTAAGATAAGCTCTGGTCAGTTGGTCAGTCGGGTATTACTTTCCCTTGGCCATCTGTTTCTAATGTCTGCACATGTTTCTAATGTCTGCACATGTTTCTAACGTCTGCACATGTTTCTAATGTCTGCACATGTTTCTAATGTCTGCACATGTTTCTAATGTCTGCACACGTATCTAACGTCTACACATGTTTCTAATGTCTGCACATGTTTCTAATGTCTGCACATGTTTCTAATGTCTACACATGTTTCTAATGTCTGCACATGTTTCTAATGTCTACACATGTTTCTAATGTCTGCACATGTTTCTAATGTCTGCACATGTTTCTAACGTCTGCACATGTTTCTAATGTCTGCACATGTTTCTAATGTCTGCACATGTTTCTAATGTCTGCACATGTTTCTAACGTCTACACATGTTTCTAACGTCTGCACATGTTTCTAACGTCTGCACATGTTTCTAACGTCTGCACATGTTTCTAATGTCTGCACATGTTTCTAACGTCTGCACATGTTTCTAACGTCTACACATGTTTCTAGTGTCTGCACATGTTTCTAATGTCTGCACATGTTTCTAATGTCTGCACATGTTTCTAACGTCTGCACATGTTTCTAACGTCTACACATGTTTCTAATGTCTGCACATGTTTCTAATGTCTGCACATGTTTCTAAAGTCTGCACATGTTTCTAACGTCTGCACATGTTTCTAATGTCTGCACATGTTTCTAATGTCTGCACATGTTCCTAATGTCTACACATGTTTCTAACGTCTGCACATGTTTCTAACGTCTGCACATGTTTCTAACGTCTGCACGTGTTTCTAATGTCTGCACATAATTTTGAACCGTCTGCACATGTCTGCACATGATTCTAATGTCTGCACATGTCTGCACATGTTTCTAACGTCTGCACATGTTTCTATGACCCAGTTGTGTGGGACTCAGCCTGGGTGCCAGACCCGGAACTTTTATCCGACGTCCTGTTTAGCCTCGGGATGATCTTCAGCGTGAGCAGGTTTTCTTTCATCATGCCGGCCAACGAGGCGCTGGGCACGATGCTCGTGTCCTTCAGGTAACGCTCTCATAGGAATACTAGCCGCAACCCGACATAACAGTATTACTAGCAGTAACCAGTCATATAGCATTAATACAAGCAGCGACCCTCATATACGGTAATAGTAGCAGCAACCCGTCATTCGGCAGTAATACTAGCAGCAACCCGTTATATAGCAGTAATAGTAGAAACAACCCGTTATATAGCAGTAATAGTAGAAACAACCCGTTATATAGCAGTAATAGTAGAAACAACCCGTTATATAGCAGTAATAGTAGAAACAACCCGTCATATAGCAGTAACTAGCAGCAACCCGTCATATAGCAGTAATAGTAGAAACAACCCGTCATATAGCAGTAATAGTAGCAGCAACCCGTCATTCAGCTGTAATACTAGCAGCAACCCGTCAGATAGCAAAAAAATGAGAGCAGCAACCTTCTATCAGCGTCAATGACAAATCCCCTTCCCATAACTCTTATTGTATACCTAAACATCAAACTTGAAAAAAAAAATTGTCGAACATCTCCTTTCTCCCCGCCCCCTTATTGCATTAAGCAACCGCATCCTCAAATTCACACACTAAGCACAAAGAACTAGACAAAAACATTAAGCAACGCATATCACAGTTTTAGAAAAAAATCTTAGAATCTTTAAAAAAAATCTTTAATAACTAACAACGAATCACGAATATCTTGAAAGCAATGTACATATTTGTTGACACGAAAGCTTGTATTAGTTAAAACAGCTTGGCATACATGTAGGAACACGATGTGTTTGCGTACAACCCATTCACAGTTTTGTTTTAAAAGTACTCGACAATTTTTTCAACTGATGGAGTTGTAAACAAAGTTTTTCTCGTTAACGTGACTGTGTGTGTGTATGAATGTGTGTGTGAGTGTGTATGGGTGTGTGTGTTTACATAAGTGTAGGCGGCACCGCGGTGAAACTGGTTTTTGGGAATTACCGCACGGTGCGCAAATATTTCTCTCCTTTCAGGCGCACGGTTGTGGACATAGTCAAACTGTTCGGGATGTTCGTGTTGGTGATCCTGGCCTTCACGTGCGGCATCACTGCACTCTACGCACCCAGCAGGTGCCACACGGAGAGTTTTGACAGGTCAGTCGTCAGGTGTACGCAAGTTTCTGTCTCCCCCACTCCTTTCCCTGAAAGTTTTCACAGGGCAGGTGTATGCATGTTTCTGTCTCCCCCCCCCCCCTCCCACCACTCCTTTCCCGGAAAGTTTTGACAGGTCAGTCGTCAGGTGTATGCATGTTTCTGTCTCCCCCACTCCTTTTCCGGAAAGTGTCAATACAGTTGCAGGCGACTAATCATGTTTTCCCGTTCGTGCCCAAAACACACGGGGAAAATGAAAAATATGGAGTTCATCTGTTTCAGCACTATGCCCAGCCACTTTTGTTTTCCCTCACGGTGTTTAGGTTCCCATTAGAGCTGGGTGGACTCAGGGACGTTCTACAGACTTGAACCCGGATTCGAACTCGAAACTTAAGTATTAGCAGTCTAGCTCTCTACCACTAGGCCACGCCTTCCCATTGTCGACTACTTTAAAAAAAAATCTATATATATAATTCTCTTCTGGGAGCCGTTAGAAAACAAGCTGCAAGCGCCTCCTTGCAGTCCCCTCTCTTTCTCTCTATCACTATCACTACCACCCCCACCCCACCCCCACATTGTCTGGTGAGTTGTGGTCACGCTAAATGTTTACAAAGCTAAATGTTTACAAATCGTAGAGCCGTAGAGCCGGGTTTCTATTAGGGGCAGATAATTTAGTTTGATTTTAAACTTACAGGAGGTAACTAAGAAATAACTAAGAGGAGGCTGCTTTCACGGGGGGGGGGGGGGGGGGGGAGGTGTAGGGTGGGGGTTAGGGGAAAGGGGGGGGGGGGTAGTGTTTTAAAGCAAATATTTTCAGTGGCAGCATTGGTACTGTCGAATTCACAAATTATGAATTACTGAAAAGTAGAAAATACAACAACTAAATAGCGGCGTATGATACGCTGCGGGTCGGCTCGTTCATTTTATTTTAAATCTTAGTCTCTCTTATAAATAAGAATAACTCAAATTTCAATCTGAAAATAAAAGCTTAGTACAGTGTAAAAATTGCTGAATTAAAAAAAAACATTAAAAAATTGATTTTTAAAAAGCTTGACATTATTGATTTAAAACTTACACAAACTCTACTTCCTTTGTAGTACTTTATACGGTGACCCATCTGATCTAGTATGAATGAGTTAAAACTTTTCATCCAATGATAAAAAGTTAACATTTTTCTTTCCTTCTGGAAGCTTCACCTCAACCTTATCCACCCTGACCTGGAGCATGTTCGGCCTGGGGGACAAGGAACATCCCAAGGTCGAGGAACAAGGTCAGCTCCACGCCACATCTTTGACCAACAACCCCGACAGGTGAGTGGGAAAGGGGGGGCGAAGATTTTTGTTTTAATATGCCATAAAGGTAACCTCAGGTTTAAATAATCAGCAGGATCAAGGGCGGGGGGGGGGGTGTCATTTAGTGCGGTAACTCAGATTGGCACCCCCCCCCCTCCCCCATGCCCCATACCAAAACATCCAACATATTTCAACTTCGCTTTGGTTTTACCCTCGCTGACTGCTATTTTATTCTTATTTGTATAACGTTATTTTGATTATTAATTATAATTATAGTTAAATAGTTGCGGGGTGTTTTTTTTCGTGTTTACTGGTCCCAATATATATTTGTTTCACCGAGAAGGTTTAGTGTAGAAGTTGGTGGTGTGTAGACATTTTGTTGTGCCTGGACAATGCTAATCGTGTGGTGACCTTGACCTCAGATCTGGCGGGGCGAGTACCGTGGGCTACTACCTGTACGGCATCTACGTGTTTTGTACCACGGTCGTACTGCTCAATCTGCTCATCGCCGTCATGTCCAACACCTTCCAGGAAGTACAGGTAGGCCATTGACCTATGTCATCTCAGGTGATTACAGGTAGGTCATTGACCTAGGTCATTAGGTGATTACAGGTCATCGACATCAGGTGGTTACAGGTAGGCCATTGACCTATGTCATCTCAGGTGATTACAGGTAGGTCATTGACCTAGGTCATTAGGTGATTACAGGTCATCGACATCAGGTGGTTACAGGTAGGCCATTGACCTATGTCATCTCAGGTGGTTACAGGTAGGCCATTGACATCAGGTGGTTATAGGTAGGTCATTGACATCAGGTGGTTACAGGTAGGTCATTGATATCAGGTGATTACAGGTAGGTCATCTCCTCCACGTGATTACAGGTAGGTCATTGACATTACGTGATTACAGGTAGGTCATTGACATTACGTGATTACAGGTAGGTCATTGACATCACGTGATTACAGGTAGGTCATCTCCTCCACGTGATTACATGTAGGTCAACTAAATCCCGTGATTACAGTTAGGTCATTGACGTCACATGGTTACAGGTAGGTCATCTCCGTCACGTGATTACAGGTAGGTCAACTAAATCCCGTGATTACAGGTAGGTCATTGACATCACGTGATTACAGTCATATTCATAACTTAATTACAGGTATGTCCTGCCCATCACTTAATTACATGTATGTCGTGCCCATCTACATCGCTTGATTTTTGCTTAACCCCCTTTAGATAAACCTCTCAGACATCCATGACTGTCCCTCTCTGGCGACCCTCACTAACTCTCTTTACCTGACCCCCCCCCCCCCCACCTGACCACCCCCCACCCCCCATCTCTAACTGACCTCTGATCCCCTATACCTGCAGGATGAACGTGACGTCGAATGGAAATTTGCCCGCACGGAGCTCTGGCTGGCTTTCATCGAGCCTGGGACGCCCGTCCCGCCCCCCTTCAACATCCTGCCCAGCCCCCGCCTGCTGTGGAAGTCCATCATGTGGATGTGTCGGAGGTCAAAGTTCAGGCACCTGCTGCCGCACGAGGGCAAGAAAGTCAGATACGTGGCCGTGCAGGTAGTGTTTCACGCCTTTCAACCGTTCACTTCACAACACCGAGTGTTACATCCAGTCATTTCAAACGACGAAGTACTAGATCCGTTCATTTCGTAAAGCCAAATATTCGATCCATTCATTTCAGTAAATCCAGTATTCGATCCATTCATTTCAGTAAATCCAGTTTTCGATCCTTTCATTTCATAAGATCAAGTGTTCGATCCTTTCATTTCATAAAACACAGTTTTCGATCATTCCATTTCATAAAATCAAGTATTCGATCCATTCATTTCATAAAATCAAGTATTCGATCCATTCATTTCATAAAATCAAGTATTCGATCCATTCATTTCATAAAATCAAGTATTCGATCCTTTCATTTCATAAAATCAAGTATTCGATCCATTCCTTTCCTAAAATTAAGCATTCGATCCATTAAATTTTCGTTAGATCAAGCATTCGATCCATTCATTTCGAAGGACGAAGTACTCATTCATTCAATTCGTTAAAACAAGTACTCGATCGATTTAGTTTAGAGACGTGGCTTTCGATTTCCGGCGAAAACAAATAGCTCTTCAGAATAGATATTTTTAAAATTACAAAGCTCGTAATTTTTATACTATTACTTAAAATTAATATATATTAATATATCTATTACTGACTATATTTAAGATTTCTTATTTCATCGCTTCAATTAATTTCATCATTTTCTTCTTATGATTTTTTTTGCTATGCACACACACCAATTCTTTAGCATGTGCTGACTTGAACCCCCCCCCCCCCCTTCCCCTCCCCAATCTCATATTTTATTTTTATATGACCTTGACCCCTCCCCACCTCACCTAACCCTGCATGACCTTTACTCACCCCCAAACTTATCCCGGCACCAGACGGGCAGTATGCTAGAGCTACAAGACATGGAGGAAGAAAAGAGTGAGTCATCTATTGAAGGCAAGCACACGCGCAACGTGAGTACTCAATTCCTCGTTGGTAAACTCTAAATGTTTGGTTCACTTCTTGTAATAAACTTTCTAAGTGTGCGGATAATTTTCTTCAGGTAAACTTTCTTCTGGTAAACTTTCTAAGTGTTGGGATAACTCTCTCTTAATGTATACATAACGTCTTCGGTATTTTCCGAACATGTGGAAAATAATTCTTCTAGTAATCACTAAATGTCTGCAAAACTTTCTTTTGTTAATTTCTAAAAATAAACTATCCTTTTGTCTTCACGAACTGTCAAATCTTTAAGAAACTTGTGCACGCCGGTTTAAATATATAAACCATCTGTATGTAAACTAAAACAAACAACTATATCTCTGATAAGTGTGTATATCAACGATGTTATATTTCAAGACATAATATTAAACCTTAGTGTCTTGCATGATCTCTTAATCTTTTTTTTTTCTTCTCATTAACTACGACCCTGCTTAAAGCGAGGCATGTCAGCTTTCTATTCCTTTTTTAAAACTAAATCGCACACAAAATTTATTTCTTAAACAAAACTCCTAAATATATTATACATACACATATATACATATACATATAATATATATATATATATTTATATATATATATGTATGTATATATATATATATATATATATATATATATATATATATATATATATATATATATATATATATATGTATATGTATATATATAATGTAATATAATATGTAATATACTTGTATCTTTTATATTTTTATGTACCATTTTTCAATAAGTTTATACAACCTATTTTATTCAATGCTAGTTTCCATGAATATTTGGCATGCTAAAATCACTTCACAAAAACAAAAATTTAACGGAACAATTCTTCTTGCTACTTATGTAGGACGTCATGTGCCTTCTCATCAGACGTTACGTACGGCACGTGGAGAGGATGAAGATAGAGGGAGAGGATGGAGAGAAAAGTGAGTTGAAATCTATTCACGTTGCTTCACTTTTAAGAAATGAACTGTTTTCATGACGCTTTGATCCTTTAATGGGCTTTAAGTAAAAACACAGCTAAACCTGTTCGGCACAGTTTTTAATATTTCGATTTTATTCAATTTTGGACTAATGCGCTTGCTGTTTTGAAATAACCTGTTAATTTATTGGTCTTGATTTGATTTTATAAGTTGGTGTTTAGGATTTCTGTTTCTTTTGAACCCATTTATTAAAAAGAAATTATTAGAGATTATTTTAGTTGAACGACAGTGGAAATTCTCTTGTACTTCTCGTTTAGTGTTTTTTAAAATTATATTTATGTGTTACTAGGTAACATGTATATTCAGTGGATTATGCTAACGTTATATGTATTGAAAGCCCAGACCATTGTCAATATAACATGTAAGACATTAAGTCTTTCGTCATTACCCACTACCCATCCCCCCCTCACCCCCTCCCCCGAATATTAGATATTCTATTTCAAAGTCATTCAGCAGTAGTATCATCATCACTGCCCATCACCCTGATGGGGTATGGGTCACCAATCAAAGATCTCCGGAATCCTCTGTCCTGTGCCATCTTCTCAACCTGACTCCAGGTGTACCCCATCTTTGTAGTTACAGCCTCAAGGTCCCGTCTCCAGGTGTTTTCTTGGCCGACCTCTTTTGCTCTTTCCATGTGGGTTCCACCTCACTTCCTGCCTGGTGATATTGGTAGGTGGTCTGCGCTCTGTGTCCCCTATCCAACACCATCTTCTTTTCTTAATTTCTTCATTGGCGGAAAGTTGTCTTATTGTTGCTGATGGTGTCGGGCCAATGGATCCTGAGGGCCCTGAGTATTTACCTGATTCTGCTGTATACGTTTTGTCAAAATATTTTCTTTCCATTGCACTGGTTGTCAAGTTTCGTCAACCTACTTTGTTTCTTGCTAAAAGATCAAGTTTTGCCAACATATTTTGTTTCCTTTGCTTTGCTTAAAGTTTTCTCAACATATTTTGTTTCCCATGCTTTCCTTTTGTCAAGAAATGTTGTCTCCCCTCTAGCCTCGAGTGAGGAGACGATGCGACGTCTGATTGAAAGACTTGGCGCCAAGGTCGACAAACGTCTGGACGACCTCCAGATGAAGCTGATGCGGCTGGACAAGGAGGTGGATGGCGTCAAGACTGAGGGTGTCAAGAGCCACGTCTTACAGAAAGATCACCTGGAGAAATTTGTGGAATTCTCTTCCAGGAAAACAACAGAGGTAGATTGGGTTTTTTTTTACTTGCGCTCTTTTTCGTGTTTTATTGAAATTTTGAAGGGGAGTTCCTCCAACACAGTTGAGTATTTCGTGTTAACAAATTGTGTGACATAAGGACCATTGACAGCCTGTGTTTCAGGATTTGCTTCTATAGCCTTTATTAATTGAAGAATTTGCAAGGTAGAAGTCGATTGAAGTTTTCTAACTTAGATGAGTTAAACATGACGTTTGAATTGGTGTTAAAATTGGTGTTTATTATAGTGTTATAACTGATGTTTAGAATGGTGTTACAATGGTGTTTAACACGGTGTTAGAGTTGGTATTTAACACGGTGTTGAAATTGGTGTTTAACACGGTGTTAAAGTTGGTGTTTAACACGTGTTACAATTGGTGTTTAACACGTATTACCATTGGTGTTTAACGCGTATTACCATTTGTGTTTAACACGTATTACCATTGGTGTTTAACACGTATTACTATTTGTGTTTAACACGTATTACCATTTGTGTTTAACGCGTATTACCATTTTGTTTAACGCGTATTACCATTTGTGTTTAACGCGTATTACCATTTATGTTTAACGCGTATTACCATTTGTGTTTAACACGTATTACCATTGGTGTTTAACACGTGTTACAGTTTGTTTTTAACACGGCGTTTATCCCCCAGGGTGACAAGTACGCCCACATGCTAGACGAAGCCAAGCTGCAGATCCTTGCACGGATGGACTCTGAGAGGATCCAGATGGAGCGTGTCTTCGAGCACAAGGTCATCACGCTGACCCGGAAACTGGACGAGACGTCACGTCTGCTGTCCCAGCAGATGGACCGCATGCAGGGCATCAAGGGCACGGGATCGGCGCCACAGTCTCCGTCACGATCAAAATAATAGTTTGACATTATTTTTAGCATTTTGGTTGTACTGTGGGGGAAATAGTTCTGTACGAAGTGTAACGAAGATGTGTTCCTTGGCGTTTGTATTGAATAATGGACAATATCTGTAATGATGTAGCAAAAATGTGTTCCATCGCATTGTTTGTATTGAGTAGTGGTCAAGGTATGTAATGATATAACGAAAGTGTGTTCCTCAGCATTCTGTGTGTATTGTGTATTGAGTAATGGAGAATATCTGTAATGATGTAACGAAAATGTGTTCCGTAGCATTCTGTGTGTATTGTGTATTGAGTATGGACAATATCTGTAATGATGTAACGAAAATGTGTTCTATAGCATTGTGTTTGTATTGAGTGTGGACAAGTTATGTAATGATATAACGAATGTGTGTTCCTTAGCATTCTGAATGTATTGTGTATTGAGTAATGGACAATAATTGTAATGATGTAACAAAATGTGTTCCATAGCATTGTGTTTGTATTGAGTATGAAGAAGTTATGTACGTGATGAAATGAAAATATAAGTTGGCGTTGTATCTGAAATGAGAATAATCAACGTATGTAAATTACGTACGGTGAGCTTAACGTTATGTGAGATGTAAACTACAGATTTGTACATTTTTTAAATCTATGGTTATTACACCAATTACAAATTCCGAGAAAACAGTATTTCGTTTTTATACTCTTCCATTTTATCATGTTATTAAAATGTGATATTAATGTTTTAAATCCTCACTAAAAAAAATCCTCTCTTTTTCTACTAAATTTTTTGCGTTATCAACTCGATCAATACAGACATTCATTGATTTTAAAGAAGACCTAAAACGTTGTGACGTAACATATTTACCCCGTAACCTAGCAACAGGCAGCAATACGTGTGTGGTGTGTGGTGTACACACCATACCACCATTCACAACACAAGCTTCAAGCGAGAAATACACATGAGGAACCAAGTAACTGGTCCTCGAGTGAAGTGGTCTTTAAAGTAGCGACAGCTTGTTAGAATTAAATATGCCTATAAAATCAGCCGTGTAAAAAGAAAATTGCGATAATATGAACATTTACTTTACTTTCACGAATGGAGTGGTAGAACAGTAAAACGCTAGGTTTATATCTTTGAAGGTACTGAGTTCGATTTTTTAAGTCTACCTTTTCTCTATCACAATCCCTGTCATTTTTTTCTGGCTTTCTAAAAAATTCAAACTATTTTTTTTAATTTAATAAATTTTAAATGTTTTTTTTTAAAGTTCAATCAATTTCGTCACAGCTAAAACTGGGAAGATTCAATTCACTATCTTTGTCATTAGACATTTATAAATAATTTATTAACATTCTCTTTGTAATACTTTTCCCTCTATAAAACTACCGAGGTACTATATCTAAAGACCGCTTATTGCTTCTGTACTTTGACCTTAGAACAACCACTAGAAACTACAGACACTTATATATCGTGATCCCATTGGTTGTGTAAAAATGTAGATCCAAGATCAAGGATCCTGGTGTGGATTAGTGGATTTGTGTGTGGATTAGTGCGTGGATGTGTGGATTAGTGCGTGGATTCGTGTGTGGATTATTGTGTGGATTATTGTGTTATCAGAGGTAAACTATAATTAAACAAATGTATTTAATTACCTAATCTTATTAATAAAATCGTGTAGGTGTCTTCTGATATTCGTACCATTTGGTAGGCAGTTCAAGAACATGTGCCCTTAAATATTTTTGTGCTGTTTGTGTATATGTAAAATATGATGACAAACTGCGCTCTTGTGCTAATTTAATACACTTGTGTAGGGGTCGTCCATAAATGATGATACTATCTTGAAGTCTGTGAGTGTGAGTTGGGGTTGTGACGATGTGTGAAGTGAGGGTTGTGACGATGTGTGAAGAGGGGGTGTTGGAAAATGTGAAAAAGTGTTTCTTCGCACTTGAGTAATTTGAAAAAGTTTTCTTCGCTTAATTGTAGTTGCTACTTAGCAATTTTTTTTTAACATTTTATGTTATTATAGTATTTCAAATAAAAAAGGAATCAATGCACCTTTCGATGACATAGAATGGCTAAAATTGAAATCTGCAGAAATAAATATTTGTTAACGATAACTCGACAAATTTAACTTTATTAGAACAGTAGTTTTGTTTCGTTATGTATAGGTTATATCCCTTTGTGAAAGGGAAACAACTCCAATTATGTTAGACATAAATTACTATTTATGACAAAAGAAATTGCAAATTAGGGAAAAAATTGAGGGCGGCT
Organism: Physella acuta; assembly: GCF_028476545.2. NCBI lineage: Eukaryota > Metazoa > Mollusca > Gastropoda > Physidae > Physella > Physella acuta. The sequence continues at coordinate 81,586 of NW_026732588.1, read as the reverse complement.
GAATTGACATTTTTTCTAGGCTGTTTAGTGACGGTGGAAGGGTTGAGAGATGGGAGGTTAAAAATAGACGAAGAAAAAACTTGACATCATTTATGAACAACATCTTTGTGTGATCGACTGTCAAGGGATGACTAATTGCTTGGTGTATGAGAGTTTTGGCCAGATCAAATTGCTCTACGTAAGACCAATTGGATGTAAAACTGGTTGCGCCTGAGACTAACTGGCTTGGGTAAAGCGTTTTGTACCACATAGTTTCTGTGAATGAGAAAACCAAATCGTGCATGAAAGGGAAATAACTTTCATTCTGCGGAAGTTTGACCATTTTTAATTGTAATGTTGCTTTTTTACCATCACATACTATTACAATTCAGCTTTATGTATTTAATAATTAATGTCGGTCTTTTGAATCTATTTATACCTTGATTATTTTTAACTTAAAAGTTATTTCTCAGTTTTTAAAGCATTTGATCTACTATAACTTTCTAAGACATTCTATTTAATCATTAGTTTCTAAAACAAAAATTAAACTAATTCAATAACTTCTTTACTGGTTGGTTTCTAGGTTTTTCCATCCAACCATTAATTTCTAATTATATTCCATTAACCATTAGTTACTGAAACATTCAATTTGACCATTAGTTTCTAAAAATATTTTATTTAATTATTGATTCTGAAACATATTATTTAACCAATTATTTCTGAATTCTATTTAACCATCATTTTATAAATTCTATTTAACCATAAGTTTCTAAAACACTCAATTTAACTATTCGTTTCTTAAAGAATCTATTTAACCATTAGTTTCTAAAGTTTTTCCATCGAACCATTAGTTTCTAAAACATTCTATTCAACCATTGGTTTTGACTGCAGCAAATCTAGAGGCAGCTGCTGTTTCTCTCACTTCCAAACCATGCCGGCTGCAATAAAACCGGCAATTTCCGGCAAGCTATTTTCCACTGTCTTCCTCGCCTAAGCGGTATTTTCGTCAAAGCACAATTGAAACAGCACATTAACTGACTTCTCGTTAATTTTTTTTTTTTATGTACGTCCTCCATTACTAGAGTTAAATTGTAAAACATCGATAGTAAATTCAAGATGTTGATACTTTATTTATGACCTGTAAGAATTTTTTTGTACTTTTAAAAATGTTTACTGTTGTTTACTTGTTTAATATAATTGGGGAGGTGGGGTCGGAACGGGCTAATTGCAGGTTGCCATTATTTAGTTTTTGTCCAAAATGCAATCAAGAAACATTTTTTCTTACTCGTCTTAAAAAGCAGAAAACAAATGTATAAATTTATTTATGTGTAACTGCGATTTTCTTGTACGTCAGCACAAAACATGAATGATAACAAACCTTTATACTTTATACACGTTTCATCCATACCTCCAACTGCTGTTTCATCCAAGATTCTAAAAATGTCATTTTTTAAATGTACTCTTCCCCATTTGAATATAATTTTTGTTTAAAGTGGAGCAGAGAAATCATTTTTTATATGTGTAGTTTTTGTTGGTGTGTTTTATGAAATTTTAAAACATTTGCTGCAATAAATAAATATTTCGTACCACTTCGTGTCTTTGAATGCCTTCCCATGAATTTTTTACGTCCATTGTTTATAACGTTTAATCAATATCGGCAAGTTGTGTTGTTGATCGAGTGTTTATATTTACATGTAGTTACGGGCGACCAACAGCTATACTCGTGTACAGTGGCGGAGCGCAGGGGTGTAAGGGGAGAGGGGGTGTAGAGCCCTCGTAAGTGATCCCAAAAAGTGGCAGCTATTGGCGACGGTTGGGTTGGTCTCTTAAAACGTTCACTATTTGAACATCTCTCATATTGTAAAACCACAATTTTAAGACATTAAAATTGTTATATTTTGTGTGTGTGTGTGTGTGTGTGAGGGCGTTACGCCATTATTGTTATTCTAGCGAAGCAAGGTATAAGTTTATATATATATATATATATATTTATATATATATATATATATATATATATATATATATATATATATATATATATATATATATATATATATATATATATATGTATGTATGTATATATATATATATATATATATATATATATATATATATATATATATATATATATATATATATATCATAAAAGACCTTGCCTACTGAATTGCTGATGGGGGTTCAGATTAGTCTACAAATAGGAGGGCGTGAAGAGAGTAGTACCGTAGTCACTTTTAGATATCTCTTCGGGGAGTGCACTGTCCCTCCTCTCCAAAGCAAGACCGTCCCCTTCCCCGAAAAAAAATTAAAAATTATATAATCTGTATAGAAAATATATACCTTAATAAGTGTCCACCCCCCTCCCCCTCCAGAAGTTTTAAGTGCCCACTGGAGAAAATTGTTTGAAAAAACACTTTGTAGTACTCTTTGGTTTTGCTGTTTAGACTAGCTGACTCGACACCCTCCTGACTCAACTCGTATTGCGAGAGTCACATGACTAGTTTGGCGAATATCCAACAAGTCCGTACACCTCTCAAGTAACAACACCAGTATTCAACTCAGTCATATAGTTTACCCTCACTTATCCAGTCGAATGACTTCATTCGTTTTATCCACGAATCCATCAGTTGTCCGCCCTATCACGTGACTCCAGTAGTTATCCCCCCTACTACATTACTTCACCAGTTGTGCCCCCTAACACATGATTCCAGCAGCCCCACCCCCTCCATCTCTTTACTCCACCCCCACCCCCATATCGCATTACTCCACTTGTCTCACCTATCACAATCCCCCCCCCTACCCCCACTGTCCGTGTCAACGTACCATTGACCAGTATCACACAACCTGTCTAACCCTGCCTACCAGACCTAACGTCTTAACATTAATTTAACCTAACGGTATCACTAGATCAACCCGAACCAACAAAAAAACGACACAGTAAAAAACACGCATGCTTCAATACACAACACACATTAGCACGGGCAACTTGTTTTCCTGATCCCCCGTTGTGACATAACCTCAAGTTGATGAATCGCTTCATTAGGCCTTCAGATATTAATGACTTGTTTATTGAAGCTAAGCGCTGCGGGCGTGCTGGGTGTGTGTGTGCTTGCTAAGTGGGTGTGGCCGCATGAGTGGGTGAGACATGGAGGTTGACTTAGGCGCTACTGAGAAGGTGTTAGTGGAAATATAAGTTCTAGCGAGGGGAGGGGTGTTGCTGCCTACGTTTCATTATTATTTGCACTCCCAGCAAAAAAAAAAAATATTTAAAATACATATGGCTAAAATTAAGTTTAAAATGCCAAAGTGTAACCACACTATCTTAACCCCCCCCCCCCCACTCTCTCTCTCTCTCTCCCACTCTCATCGTCGTTACACAGTGAACAAAAACATCGATACACCTCGATACAGCTTGTCCGTCCACTTTTCTTCCAAACGAGCCAATATCACGCTATCCTGCATAGAAACAGCGACATAATATACCTCGCTCAACAAATTCTTCCTAAGAATATCAATATTTTTGCAGCTCAATGTACAATAAATCAATAACCTGTCCGACCACTACATCTCGATTGATTAATTAATTAAATTTCCAATCACAATAATATATGCTGACATTTTTATTTCATAATTTAAAGATAACAATTAAGGCTAATGATGTTAACATGACGATACTTATAAGACAAGGCATGAAGACAAGGCTCAAAAGTGTGATACATTCGTGAGGTCACTGTACATTAAGTCACTTTGTAGGGTGGGGCGGGGTGATAATCAATGGTGTGTGATGGTGGTGGTGGTAATCAGGGTGATGTGTGGTGTGGGTTAATGGTGTGTTGTTTGAAGAGGGTGAATGGTGTGTTGTGTGATGTGTGATGTGTGCAAATGGTGTAATATGTGATGTGGTGAGGGTGAGTAGTGTAGTGTGTGATGAAAGAGAATGGTATGTTGGGGATTGAGGTTGAATAGAAGGGTGTATTGAGAGAGAATGGCGTATTGTGTGTTGACACAGAATGATGTGTTGTGGGGTGAGGTTGAATGTTCTGTATTGGGATGAGGGTGAATAGTGTAATGTGTGATGACTGTGAAAGGTATGTTGCATGTTATGTGAAGAGGTTAAATGTTGTATTGTTTGATGTCATATGGGGGATTGTTGTGGTATGTGATGAGTGTGTACATGTCATGTGGGGGATTGTTGTGGTATGTGATGAGTGTGTATATGTCATGTGGGGGAATGTTGTGGTATGTGATGAGTGTGTATATGTCATGTGGGGGAATGTTGTGGTATGTGATGAGTGTGTATATGTCATGTGGGGGAATGTTGTGGTATGTGATGAGTGTGTATATGTCATGTGGGGGATTGTTGTGGTATGTGATGAGTGTGTATATGTCATGTGGGGGAATGTTGTGGTATGTGATGAGTGTGTATATGTCATGTGGGGGAATGTTGTGGTATGTGATGAGTGTGTATATGTCATGTGGGGGATTGTTGTGGTATGTGATGAGTGTGTATATGTCATGTGGGGGATTGTTGTGGTATGTGATGAGTGTGTATATGTCATGTGGGGGAATGTTGTGGTATGTGATGAGTGAGTGACGGTGTGACGGTGTTCTGTGTGCTGAAACAAAACACTGTTTACATTTTTAAAGGTGAATATTCGTCTGGGCAGTAAGAAAACTGAAATAAATTGTAAACAAAAATGTTTGCAACAAATCTCGTCTCGGTGTGTGTGAGTGCGCCGCTAGTGGAGACTATAGGGACAGGGTCGTCAGGGTGAGAGGCGTCACACGGCAAGATAACTTTGTTCATAGAGGGAGACAGTAGAGAGAGATTAGACAAGGGAAGCTGAGAGAAATCGTAGGCTTGGGTCCCTCTTGGGAGGGGGGGGTGTGACCAGTTTGTGTGTGCCCAGTGTGTGTGTGAGTTTGTCAGCTTGTGAGAGAGTGAGACAGGATTGTGTGTATTAAAACAATGTTTAAAGATTGAGACAGTTTGAGAACGATGCGTATGATATTGACATAAAACATATTCACATGATGATTGTACTCCCATTCTAAAATCTTCATCCTCTGAAAAATAGATTCAACTTTATATCACATTGTTTTAAAAAGATTATGATATTGTCTTCAACCCACAACCCTAGCACAGCACCCCCCCCCATCTAATTACATTAACATATTCATAAAATAGACCACCATCTTACAGTGTGACCAATATAATTACCCCACCCACCTGTTTCTTTACCCTCCCCCTTCCCCAAGCCATAATGATCGACCAGGTAATCAAGCAATCACTGACCATGGTACTGTGTTATGTACATATATTAAATGCTGAATTCGTTTCTCTTCACCCCACCGTAGATTTAAATATTTTAAATATTATAATAACATGTGAATTAATGTAGTCTCAAAATAAAATAAAAATCTGAAGGTTTATCTATAATTAGTTCAAACACGTCAGAATGTCTCATTAGTTATGCAATACCTACATTTTTACAATGGATTTATGCTTGGTTTAAAAATTAGAAAAAAATTAAAATCATTAACATATGCTCTGCTTTAAATACTTAATGGAATGCTTATGAAGTAAACAGAAAACACTAACAGTTAATACTGAGGATGGAAATAACTAAAAATAAGCCGAAGGGAGTTTGGCGTCAGTGACGTCAGGGGTGAAAGGTCGGGAGGTTTCCGAGTAATCTTCTAAAGAGAAATCCGAATCGAAGTTCAAATCGAGGCTGGGTGACCTGACCGGCCCCTGCGCCCACGGGGTGAATTCCGTTTGTTTCAAATGTGAGGGTAGGGATGTGACAATGTCGTCTGCGAGCTCTATATCGTCCAGCGAGTCGGTGGATTGTTGGTCGTCTGCTGGGTAGGACCTGGCGTTAAAACCCCAGGGGTCGGAGACCGGCCTGCCCTGGGTGCAAGACGCAGTTTGACCGGTGGTGACGTCATCGCTACCATCGGCGGATGTCCGTTCTGGAAAGCTCCACGTAGTGTCCTGAATGTCGTTGAAACTGTCCAGAAATTCGTTATTTTTCGACCCCTTTTCTTCCGCCCATCCTACGACGCTTGCCCTTGAAGACGGCCTTGACATTACCGCATGCGTCTTGAAGACGTTCTCCGCTTCATCCAGACTAGCCAGACTTTCGGAATCCTCCGTCTCTTCCTGTATAGCCTCGAAACAGATTCCAGTATACAAGTTGCTATGTACAAGATAATCCGCGGCTAAGGCGGCTTCGAACCCGCGCTCGATATCATCATCGAATCGATACTGCACTAAATTTGGCGTGTTGGTCAAATATTGACTTCTATTCATCCCTTGATTAGATATCGGACTTTGTACTCCGATATTGACAGAATCTAAATCGTATTCCACCACGTCGTTGGATACTTCGTCGCTGATGGTGATACGAAATTTGGAACCTGAGTCGTCTGTTCTAGGGCTTGTGGCGCTAATCGAATTCTCCATCCACGCGGGGTGTCTTTCGCCGTACGGTTCAAATGTCACCGACATTTTAGCATCATCGATCTCGTGTTGACTGTCGATCACGTTGTCGAGAGAGCTGATCGAATCGAACGATTCACTTCGGTGGCTGTCCATGGAGCTGTCGCTAAAAATAGAATTGAGCTCGTCTTCAGATGAGGTATGTCTGGCTGACCTTCGACCCGGAAATGGTTTTGATAGTACACCATTATTTAAAGTTTTGCCACCTGTGGTGGTATTCTGGTCGTTTAACACTGGTCCAAACGCAAACACTTCATCAGATTTTAGAAAAGGATTCAGCTGCTGGGAGTTATGTGCAACCTCATCGAAGGACTCCGTGAGAAACGGGTTGGTTTGAAGCTGCGACTTATTTGATGCTTGAGATCTTTCAGAAGCTACTTCAAACGATTCTCGTAAAAATGGATTCGTTACAATATTTTTTAGATTAGGATTCCTAACAGATTTTGGACTAGTTTTGTACGTAAAGACATCACTACGATTATTTTTGTTCATGTTACTTCTGTTTAAATTATGACTAGTTTCGTTAATATTATCTTTGTTTAAATATTGACTAGAATTTCCATCGTAAGTTTTGTTTAAATCTGGGCTATTTGAAAATCTGTATTGCTGTCTATGGACAAAATTTTCCGAACGTCTTTCCTCGCTTTCAATCTCCGAATATAAATCGTTGTTCGACTCCGTTACGGCTACGTTTGTGGGAATAATCTGATCCACATGGGATTCTCTTCCGGATACTTTAGAGGGAGCTATCTCTTCTAAAGACGCGGTGTTGGAGTCGAAATCGTCTTCGCTGGAAGACGTTTCGTCTGTCGACTCCATGGCCGCGGCGACACGCCGAGATTGTATCTTGAGACGCAGCATCTCACTGCCACTGACTGTCTGCATCTCGTCATACTCCTGCACTACTGCCTGCAGCTCACTGTCCTGCACTAATGCCTGCAGCTCACTGTCCTGCACTACAGCCTGTAGCTTGCTGTCCTGCAGATTGCTTTCCGCTATCACTGACGAAACCTCGTTCTCCTCTTGCACTACTTCAGAAACCTCGCTGTCCTGCACTATTGCCAACATCTCACTGTCCTGCCCGATTGCCGATACTTTACTATCCACTTCACCAACCATTTGTGGCTTACTCTCCTCCTGGGGTACCCTGCCTCCTAACCTGGCCGTTGAAGTTACAGAATCCTCCTCAGAAATATTGAACCTTTGCGTGGTGATTGGTTCTGTTTTCGGGACGTGATCCATGTCTTCATCAACATCCACGCTGGAAATTTGAAGATTTGTAATCGATAAAAACTTTCTGTAATTATCGCGTCGAATCTCGGGTTTAATGGCATGGGAGACTGATTCTTCGAGAATATCTGGAGTCGAATCTTCAAAATATAACCCTATAACGTCAACATTAGCTTGGTTGTTAAGTTTTCCTTTTTCTTCCTGAGTGTTTTGAACCTCCGTTTCAGGAAAAGACTGGTCAAGTGAGACTTCTGGAAATTTGTTATCCAGGTTGTGGGTCTCGAACCCGTAGCTTTCAAGTTGTCCAGATTTATCCAGTATGTCCCCTATGTCACGTGACTCGTACAAGTCGTCGTCTGCTTCGCTTTCGTACGTGGCGGAGTGTTTCAACCTGGGCGGTATCGATTCGCTGAGGTAGTTGTAGTGGTAGTCGCTGGACATGTAGTACGTGCTGTCGACGCTGGCGGTGGTGGGGAGACGGGTCACGTGACCCGCATGGGTTTCCAGCACCGCATCACCTGACTGAACGTATTCAACGTCGCTTAAATCTACTTCACCTGCATCCGGTTGGGTTGGATGCTCGTCCACGAACAGGGTAGGGAGATATTTCTTCCTCATTCGCTCTTTCCATTCTTGTCTGGTAGATGTGGATCTGCTAACTTCAGAGCCGGATCCGGCAGCAGGACTCACGGTTTCCGGTTGTTTTGAACTGTCCGGTGTCTTATTTGAAACCGGAATGTTCGTTCTCGGAGATTTTTTCGGCGGCGCTTTCCGCACCGTCGGTTCCGCGGGGTCAAGGTTATTCATGGCGACGTGACCTTGACCGTTGGCCCGCGGGTCGCCTGACGTGAGCTGCGTCACGACTGTCATGCCGTCATCGAGGTCTGTCGTCATGATGTACTGGGCCTGGCCTGGGGTCTGCAAGCTCCGGCCGTTGCCGTTGGTGGTCTGGTGGTACTCGAGGCTGTCCTCCAGCTCTTGGTGGTCGTGTGGGCTGCCTCTGGTCGCGTGGCCGTTCGCCTGTGGGATGGCAGAGGATGTGGTTAATGTAAGGATCAAAAACGGAAAAAAAATAATTGATCTAATGATATTTTTTTTTAAAGCAACTACTAAGAAATGCATCAAATAATTAAATAAAGTTGTTTTATTTTAAATAAATAAATAAAAACTAGCTGTAACGGTACTCAAATTATTGTGTTCACAGACACACATACACGCACACACACATACAGACACACAGACATACGGACAAAATTGCAAAACTATGTTTTTCCGACTCAGGGAAGTGTAAAACGTTGAGATTTGTAAAAAAATCTCGATTTTGCACAATTACGATACTTCCTCTATAGATCTACTTTGTACACGAGAAAGTAAAAAAAAAAACCCGTAGTAGATTCCTACGTTGTTTTTTTTTTTACTTTACTTAAACTAGAGACACATACACCCCACCTGTTGTCCCCCCCCCCCCTCCTTTTCTTTTACACGTGATAATGCAGGGGCGTAGCGAGGGGGGGGCGGGGGTGCGGACCACACCGGGTGACACCATTTAGGGGGGTGACACCAAGGCAAAAAATAGCAAAATATATAGAGAAAAAGTTGAGGGGGTGGGGGTGCAAATCGAAAGTTTAAGGGGGGGGTGCAAATCGAAAATTTGAAAGTTTGTCCCTGGGAAGGGTCTCTATGCCTCTGGGGGGGTGACACCATTAAGTGCCGCACCGGGTGACACCCGACCTCGCTACGCCACTGTGATAATGTGACTTTCATTGAGTGGAGAATTCGATTACATCAGCAGCGAGAATAATATTTCATGTGTAGTGAGTGGCACATTAAAAATTTGAAACAGTCGTTGGCAGAATAAGAAATGAAAAATCTATAACAATATTCACTTTCAAAGAGTATATTAAATTGTTTGTAAGCTATGAAAATTTGAAACGGCCATCATTTGATATCACATGCAAAAGACAGAGGTTTGGTCATGCAACACAACGGTTGGTCGGTTGGTTGGTTGGTCAGTAGGTCGGTTGGTCAGTAGGTCAGTCGGTTCTTTGGTTGGTCAGTCGGTTGGTTGGTTGGTCAGTCGGTTGGCCAGTCGGTTGGTTGGTTGGTTGGTCAGTCGATTGGTTGGTCAGTCAGTCGGTCGGTTAGCCAGTCGGTTGGTTGGTCAGTCGGTTGGTTGGTCAGTCGGTTGGTTGGTCAGTCGGTTGGGTGGTCAGTCGGTTGTTTGGTTGGTCAGTCGGTCGGTTGGTTGGTCAGTCGGTTGGCTGGTTGGTCAGTCGGTCAGTTGGTCAGTCGGTTGGTTGGTTGGTCAGACGGTTGTTTGGTTGGTCAGTTGGTCAGTCGGTCAGTCGGTTGGTTGGTCAGTCGATCGGTCGGTCAGTCGGTAGGTCTGTCGGTTGGTTGGTCAGTCGGTTGGTTGGTCAGTCGGTCGGTCGGTCGGTTGGTCATTCGGTCAGTCGGTCGGTCGGTTGCTGGGTGGTTGGTTGGTTGGTTGGTTGGTCAGTCAGTCGGTTGGTCAGTCGGTCGGTCGGTCAGTCGGTTGGTCAGTCGGTCAGTCGGTTGGTTAGTCAGTCAGTCGGTTGGTTAGTCAGTCAGTCGGCCAGTCGGTTGGTCAGTCGGTCGGTCAGTCGGTTGGTCAGTCGGTCAGTCGGTTGGTTAGTCAGTCAGTCGGCCAGTCGGTTGGTCAGTCGGTCGGTCGGTCAGTCGGTCGGTCAGTCGGTCGGTCAGTCGGTCGGTCGGTTGGCTAGTCGATTGGTCAGTCAGTTGGTCAGTCGGTCAGTCGGTCAGTCGGTTGGTTGGTCAGTCGATCGGTCGGTCAGTCGGTAGGTCTGTTGGTTGGTTGGTCAGTCGGTTGGTTGGTCAGTCGGTCGGTCGGTTGGTCATTCGGTCAGTCGGTCGGTCGGTTGGTTGGTTGGTTGGTTGGTTGGTTGGTTGGTTGGTTGGTTGGTTGGTTGGTCAGTCAGTCGGTTGGTCAGTCGGTCGGTCGGTCAGTCGGTTGGTCAGTCGGTCAGTCGGTTGGTTAGTCAGTCAGTCGGTTGGTTAGTCAGTCAGTCGGCCAGTCGGTTGGTCAGTCGGTCGGTCAGTCGGTTGGTTAGTCAGTCAGTCGGCCAGTCGGTTGGTCAGTCAGTCGGTCAGTCGGTTGGTCAGTCGGTCAGTCGGTTGGTTAGTCAGTCAGTCGGCCAGTCGGTTGGTCAGTCGGTCGGTCGGTCAGTCGGTCGGTCAGTCGGTCGGTCGGTCAGTCGGTTGGTTGGTCAGTCAATGGGTTGGTCAGTCGGTCGGTCGGTCAGTCGGTTGGTCAGTCGGTCAGTCGGTTGGTTAGTCAGTCAGTCGGTTGGTTGGTCAGTCAATGGGTTGGTCAGTCGGTCGGTCGGTCAGTCGGTTGGTCAGTCGGTCAGTCGGTTGGTTAGTCAGTCAGTCGGTTGGTTAGTCAGTCAGTCGGCCAGTCGGTTGGTCAGTCGGTCGGTCAGTCGGTTGGTTAGTCAGTCAGTCGGCCAGTCGGTTGGTCAGTCAGTCGGTCAGTCGGTTGGTCAGTCGGTCAGTCGGTTGGTTAGTCAGTCAGTCGGCCAGTCGGTTGGTCAGTCGGTCGGTCGGTCAGTCGGTCGGTCAGTCGGTCGGTCGGTCAGTCGGTTGGTTGGTCAGTCAATGGGTTGGTTAGTCGGTTGGTTGGTCAAACAGTTGGTTGGTCAGTTGGTCGATATAATAAAGAATATTAATGTATGATTGCTAAAAGTAACACCATTTTTAACATTCATAAAACATATTTAAATTTTTAAATACCCTTTCCTGCTCTATTTCTAAATGCAAAGTCTATTCATACTAGATCTAGTGTTTAAAAAAACAACAATTCAAATCGAATAGTTTTAGTGACTCAAATGTCTATAAACAAATATACCAATTACATTGTAAATTATAATATAAACAGTTTGATAAATGTTGACACTTGGCAAAGTTGAAAAATGTTGATAATTGTTTATCAATGAATATTTATGAAATAATACATGTATAAATTCAAAATTATTTCCCATGTATAAATTTAAAATAAGCAAGGGAAAATATCGACATTGGTGTTTTCAGTCAGTCGGCCAGTCGGTTGGTCAGTCGGTCGGTCAGTCGGTTGGTCAGTCGGTCAGTCGGTTGGTTAGTCAGTCAGTCGGCCAGTCGGTTGGTCAGTCGGTCGGTCGGTCAGTCGGTTGGTCAGTCGGTCGGTCAGTCGGTCGGTCGGTTGGCTAGTCGATTGGTCAGTCAGTTGGTCAGTCGGTCAGTCGGTCAGTCGGTTGGTTGGTCAGTCGATCGGTCGGTCAGTCGGTAGGTCTGTCGGTTGGTTGGTCAGTCGGTTGGTTGGTCAGTCGGTCGGTCGGTCGGTTGGTCATTCGGTCAGTCGGTCGGTCGGTTGGTTGGTTGGTTGGTTGGTTGGTTGGTTGGTTGGTTGGTTGGTTGGTCAGTCAGTCGGTTGGTCAGTCGGTCGGTCGGTCAGTCGGTTGGTCAGTCGGTCAGTCGGTTGGTTAGTCAGTCAGTCGGTTGGTTAGTCAGTCAGTCGGCCAGTCGGTTGGTCAGTCGGTCGGTCAGTCGGTTGGTTAGTCAGTCAGTCGGCCAGTCGGTTGGTCAGTCAGTCGGTCAGTCGGTTGGTCAGTCGGTCAGTCGGTTGGTTAGTCAGTCAGTCGGCCAGTCGGTTGGTCAGTCGGTCGGTCGGTCAGTCGGTCGGTCAGTCGGTCGGTCGGTCAGTCGGTTGGTTGGTCAGTCAATGGGTTGGTTAGTCGGTTGGTTGGTCAAACAGTTGGTTGGTCAGTTGGTCGATATAATAAAGAATATTAATGTATGATTGCTAAAAGTAACACCATTTTTAACATTCATAAAACATATTTAAATTTTTAATACCCTTTCCTGCTCTATTTCTAAATGCAAAGTCTATTCATACTAGATCTAGTGTTTAAAAAAACAACAATTCAAATCGAATAGTTTTAGTGACTCAAATGTCTATAAACAAATATACCAATTACATTGTAAATTATAATATAAACAGTTTGATAAATGTTGACACTTGGCAAAGTTGAAAAATGTTGATAATTGTTTATCAATGAATATTTATGAAATAATACATGTATAAATTCAAAATTATTTCCCATGTATAAATTTAAAATAAGCAAGGGAAAATATCGACATTGGTGTTTTCAAACACTACTGAGAATCTTAATTGTAAGATAAACATAAATTATGTGCATTTATTTTTTAGTCAAAAAATGTAAATATTAAATATTATATGAGTGATTGTTAAAATCTATACTGCTTGTATTTTTAAATATTTTTTTACTCTATTTCAAATAGAAAACCATTAGCTGAAATAAATACCTAATTTATAAACACGTGAAGTATGAGTAATGCTAATTAGTGAATCTACTTGAAATAGTCTGTGGTGTAAATTAAGTAATATAGTACTTCTCCCTCAGTAGTTGTATTTTAAATAAATTTATTTAAACAATAAAGATGATAATTACAATTTAATTTCTAGTTTGATGCAGTTTCAAAGACATGAACATAAATTGTAGTTGTAGTAATATAATGGAGAAAGTAAAAAGAGACGAAAATTGGGTGTGCAACTGTTTCTTTTGACTGCTTAGTATATCATTTTTAGAATATTATTTTTCTTTAATACAAAATTTATTTCGGCTCTACTGATAAACTCAAACACCCTCAACCCACCACGCCGATAAAAAAAATCCCTTGAATCAACATTTAATTACACATTTGCATTTTCAGATTTAGAAATAAAATTGTGATTAGGCGTTTTGTATTGGATCTATGTATAAGTAAACCATCTTAAATGAATGAAAGTAGAAGTCAGAAAGAAGTATTACTATTGTAAATCTATATCAGTCCTCACAAGCCGATGATGAAAACTAATAGTAAAGCGACCATGGCAAGGCCAACTGAGGCTGTAAATTACATGTCTGAGGTACACACACAAACACATACACACACAAACACACACACATACACACATACATACACACACACGAAGTAATTGGCCAATTTTCCTTCTGGTGAACTAGCTGCTGATCCAAATGATTCAACGGTCATGCTAATCCATTAGATTTGATCAAAAGATTTCACAAGCTGATAACGAAGAGAGTTGAAGGATGGAACCATTAAAAGATAATAAGATATCCATAATAAGGGGATATCATCTTTAATTGAAAAGATTCAGGATCTTGAACAAGTGAAGTTAAATCAACATATGAGTTACAGTTAGCCTATAAAACTGCATTTGATGAGCATTAAAAATTGAAAGATTTTGCACCAGAAAGAACTGGGTGGTCTCTTGAAGATTTGAAGGACAAATGATCTCACGGACAAATGATCTCACGGACAAATGATCTCACGGACAAATGATCTCACGGACAAATGATCTCACAGACAGAATTATCCTATATACTTTTAAAATTTTGCCGTGAGATATTTTGTCTGAGATATTTTGTACATGATATCATTTGTCCTGATATATGTTGTCCTGGTATCATTTGTCCTGGGATCAGTTGTCGTGAGATCATTTGTCCTGAATCATTTGTCCTGAGATCATTTGTCTTAAATCATTTGTCCGTGTGATATTTTGTCTGAGATATTTTGTCTGAGATCATTAGTCCTGAGATAATTTGTCCTAAGATCATTTGTCCTGAGATCATTTGTCCTGAGATCATTTTTCAAGAGACCATTTGTCCGTATGATATTTTGTCTGAGATATTTTGTCTGAGATATTCTGTCTGATATATTTTGTCTGAGATATTTTGTCTGAGATAATGCCCTCCTTACAGTGCCCTCAACAATGCCCTCATTACAATGCCCTCAACAATGCCCTCCTTACAATGCCCTCAACAATGCCCTCCTTACAATGCCCTCCTTACAATGCCCTCAACAATGCCCTCCTTACAGTGCCCTCAACAATGCTTTCCTTACAGTGCCCTCCCTACAATGCCCTCCCTACAATGCCCTCCCTACAATGCCCTCCCTACAATGTCCTCCCTACAATGCCCTCCCTACAATTCCTCACTACAATGCCTGGAGTGCCAGAGAAGCCACCATTACCTGCCCAACTCCATTAGTCTGTGACCTAATGTTCATGTTTCCGTTCACAAATCTGTACGACTGGAGACTGCACGCTGCAGCATCTGTTCACAACAAAACAAGAACATGAACGTAAACATCCAGTCATTGTTAACAATTTGCTACATTTTGATTAGCCGTACCCCAAACCGAACCGCTAGTATTCAGCGTTACCCTTCATTATCAGCGTAGTCGCTCAAAGCTCGACCATTATTGTTATGCTTGTTTCCCTAATTCAGAGTTTCTTCCAGGCTTCTCTTCGGGGGGGGGGGGGGGGGGGGGGCTTTGCCCCCACGAAATTTTTTTACCGCCCCCCCCCCCCCCCGAACGAAATGAAATTTATATAATTTATATAGAAAATATATACTTTTAACAGTGTCCGCCCCCCCCCCCCCGAAGAAAGTCTACCGCCCCTCCCGAAAATGTCAAGTGCCCCCCCCCCCCTCGGGAGAAAAAAGTCTGGAAGAAACACTGCCCTAGTTATCCCCCCCCCCCCCCTTCGTTTTCCTCACAAAGTCACAAAAAGAAAAATTCAGATCCCACTTCCTAAGTTACGTTATCACAACTTAGTCACCACTACCATCACACACCCCACCCCCATCCCCCATCTCCCCCCAACCACTATCACCACCAACTAACTTCCACATTAAAGCTGTTTTTTTTCTGTTTCGAAAAAGTACCCGGAATATCGATTAAGCTGTCTCCGTTCGTTGAAAGGAAATAGCTAATAAATAACGGAATAACATTGCTCTTATCTGTTTGAAAGCTGGGATAATTTTACCGGAAACACGGCTTATCGTTATTTACTGCTGAAAGCTAATCCGGTCCAAGGTTAGGCTCAGTGATCCACCCTTTTTTTTGTAATTTACTAAAACAAAACCCAAGCCAACAAGAAGTAATAATACAACAGTTTCAAAACAATCACCGGTTAAAATTTTGCCTTTCATTAAAATATATAGACATTAATAATAACAAGTAATAAGTGTTCTACAAATTAGGAAATAAGAACAACAAAATGACAAGTTCGAAAATTGTTCCTAAAATAACTAGTTGTCGATAACTAACGTATTTTAATAATTTGCATTTTGTATAATCTATGTTTATTTAATCTATGTTTACATTCAACATAGTTGAACCCCCCCCCCCCCCCCCCCCCTTCCCCCCAAACACCCAAAATTTAATTCATGTTTTAATTATAGTCGATATCAATTAGTATTGGCAAAACAAAACAAAAACACTAAAATACTAATTGGTATTTGCAAAGAAAACACTTCCTAATGAGGGTTTGGGGAGATAACTATAATATGACGTAACAAAATTTGGGATCAACAAAACTGGGCCTAGTATCAAAGATCACGTGCACATGACGTCACCAACATGGCTGACCTTCTTCCCGCGCGCCCTTGTCCCTGAGCACGAACACCCTCCACGTGTAGACGGCCGCGTGCCGGTACCGCTTGGACATCAGCCACAGGAAGTGGGGCAGCACCAGCGCCTCGGCCAGCAGTAGCCAGAGCAGGACGGTTTCCATGACAACCCTATCGTGCTCCTGGACGATCTGGACGAACTGTGAGACCTGTGAGGTGGGGAGGGGGGTGGGGATGTTAAATCACGTGCGTTGGTAGTTGGGTGAGCAAATATTTGTTTTACTGTCAGCTTATCAGTCCAATGGAATATGCTACAGAAACTACATTATTGATGAATTGATACGCTTGTATTTTTCTTTCGTAGTAACAAAACAATACGAAATACAAACGTATTATCAACCAAAATGGCTAAAGGGTAACAAAGCGAATTATTATAATTTCACCTGTAATGTATAAAAATAGGTGTTACAGATTGATATAGATAGCATTGCTGAAAAATAACTAGTCGTACATGAAATACAATTTGTAAAGTTATTGGGTGATTTTCTAATTATTTCTATTTTGGTGAAGTTTTAACGTCAAAAAAGAGGGCGCATTTACACTCCTTAGTGTGAGTTGGGTGTCCATCAGAGTTGGGTGGACGCAGGGACGGTATACTGACTTGCACCCAGAATCGAACTCAATAATTTCTGGTTAGCAATCTAGCGCTCTACCTCTAGGCCACGCCGTCCCCTCCCGCTACACTTACTTAGCTGTAACTTCCTCCATCTCACTTCCTTTTGTTTTAGCAGTTTATATCAACTTCAATCTCCTCCTCCCCCCCCCCCCCCCGTGTTTCTTCCAGACTTTTTTCTCCGGGGGGGGGGCACTTGAAATTTTCGGGGGGGGGTCAACATTTTTCGGGGGGGGGGGGGTGTGGAAACTAGTAAAAGTGTATGTTTACTATATAAAATCCATCTCGTTCGGGGGGGGGGGGGCGGTATACTTTCTTCGAAGAGATGCCTGGAAGAAACTCTACCCCCCAAGGTAGCAGGGCATGTTATTTGACATCCCATATTCTACCATCACAAACCAACCAATAGTTAATATATTTTTAAAAACAATTTACTTACAAATAACGGAATCGAGTTGAGACATGACGACATCAGCGTGACGTAGAACACAAGACTACACAACTCCCTCGCCACGTTCAGCTCGCTGTACTTGGCGTGGACGGGCGAGCTCGTCTGCACATTCCCGGAGACGGTCGGCAGGTGGAACCGCCCGGCGTTGTACTTCCTCAGCGCCACCTGGTGCATGTGCTTGAAGAGTTGCCTGGAGTCGGCACTGCTGATGATGCCCATCACGAAAGAGACCAGCGCCATGATGATGAACACGACGCCAAACCCGAGGCTGACATCCGTGGGGAGGAACTTGCAGGTTTCCGAGTCGTAGAACTGAAAGATTTTTATTCCACCGGTGGCTGGGATGATCCCGATGATGACGGCGATAATCCAGCAGATGGTGACGAGAAATTTGACGTGTTTGGATGACGTGAACATGTGACCTTTGACCGTGACTCTCAAGGACGCGACCCAGTAGACGTTGAGAACAAGAAGAACTAAAAGATGCGAGGCTCGTAGGGTCAGGGACAGCCAGACGTAGAAGGTGCAGAGTTCCACGCCCCACGGGATACTGGCCAGCTCCGTGACGGACTGTACCGGAAGGAGAAGCATCGCGTTGGCTGCCATGGTGACGAGCAGGGAGGTGAAGGCCACATCACAGCTGTGGAGCAAGGGCCGGTAATGCTGGACGACCAAGAGGATGATGACGTTGGTGAGGAAAGCGATGGGGCACAGAACGATCCACGCTATGGCGACCTCTGACCCATGCATGTTCAGCCGGCCAGGTGTCGCTTCATGGCGAGTTCTTGCACTTGTGTTTCTCTACCTACATCCAGGGCATCATCTGATTCACGTAGTACAATTTGAGACCCATTGAGGTTTATATTTACAACACTTGTGAGACCCTCTAGTGGGAGTCTTGAAAATTCAACATTTTAAAATGTTCCCTATAAGGCCTACATGTTTTTTGTATTCTCGTCCGAAAATGCTTCAGCAGATACCAGCTCATCTTGTTGACTTGACTCTCGTGAACATTTCCTGTCTATTACTACCTGGCAAGTATGTTCCGCATTCTTGGTGGCCAGATCTAGTTTTAATCATGGGCCAAATTAGTTTTTTTTGTGTGTTTGTTTTGTTTTTTTTTTTGTTTTTTTTTAAATATTGTTAAAGTTATTTTTTTTTAATGGGTGATTAACTTTTCTAAATATAATGTGTACGATCTTTTTTTTTTTGGAAGACACTCTTTAATCTGTAAAAGAAAACAAAAAAAGAAAATTTAAATATGTGTAGAGTACATTTAAAATATAAACTCAACGAATTATATTTTTAAAAATTCTATATAAGCTATCAGTTAACAAATCTTGGAACTCTATTCCGATCAACTTCTAGTGCAGCGATTCCAAATAAATTAAATTCCGATGAATAAGCAAGAATATATCGTGTTCATTCTAATTAAATATTAAATGTGTCATTAAAAATTAATTTCGATATTACCATATTCAGTTACAAAAGATAAGCAAACAGGATTTAGTGTTAACGATCAGTCGGGGCTCATTGGATGTTAGCTCACAGATGTTTCTACATCAGAGAGCCGTCGGCTGACGTTGATAAGGGGCAGATAATTATTTTTAAATAAGATCATGAGTAACTTGTCGTTCTTAATGGATTTCAGTCCCGTGGGATATCGAGGTAATAAAGAACAAACAGAATGAAAAGCATAAGGAAGCCTGCTATTTTTTTTTTAAGATATCCACTTAGAAATATATTTCTTTACAATTCCTAGATAATAAAATGTGGAAAATAAAATTGTACTCTAAAACCTTTATAACAATATTTTAAATGTATTAAACATAAGAAAATAAACTATTATTAGCGCAGATATAATAGTACACATTTTTGTTAACTACAATATGTTGAAGAAAATTAATGAACTTACAATGCTCTAACGTTTGTATCTTAAAAATAAAATCTATTCTTTATTTAGTAAACACATAAGCTTATTACTATTATTTATCATAAAGAGCTTATATACGAGTCGTATTTTAAATGTCATTATTTTAAGGAAGAACTATTTCTTTAACTAAAAATAAATCAATGAAACTCCAGATAAATGCAGTCTATCGCCTTCTTAACGAGTCTTTGACATTCATTAAGACGCGACGCAGTAGTTTGTTTTCATGACCTGGGCAAAGCCACAGCAAAACAGCTGAAGTCAGCAGTTTTTGTTTTCTCAATGTGGTGGGTGTCGACATGAAGGTCGAGACGACCCAGAGATACTTCCATCAAACTTTAATTCACTCAAGCATGAACTGGCAATAAAAGCAACAGAAATCAATCAGCAGAAAAAATAGAACAAAATCTCAATTCCTGCCAACATGTTAGGTTGATCGATCTCTGATCAATGTATCGATTCCAACCATTAATTTAATCATTTATAACGTGGGCGTGTATCGTGGTAAAAGAAAATATCAATTATATTTTTTGTTTCAGAAACAAGAGCATCGATTGGTCAGATCAATAAAGACACGGGTTTGGATTGGTCGAATCAATAGAGACGTGAGTCTCGATTGGCTAGGTGTGGTGGAAAAAGTGAAGATTCGAGTTAACGCTACGGGGAATGTTTTCGTGTACTTTTACTGTAAAGGAATCTGCATGTACGGTAAAATAATCTCACACTAAAAGCTGAAAAGCGTGTCGAAAATGGGCAGCGGCAGACCATTTTCACACAAAAGTTCCCTCTTGATAAATATTGGTCCTTAAAATATAGTGGTCTCTGTTTTTCTATTCATGAGCCAAATGAGGATTTCCCCTGAGACTTTTCAATCTAGACATGCTCTAAGGGGCAACAAGAAAAAATGCGCAAAGGAAAAATGCGCAAATGAAAACTGCGCACAAAAAATTGCTCATGGGAATTTTCATTTTGTAATCGATAATTTAAAAAGTAAACAAAGAATGACCACATGTAAAATTTTGTAGCATAAAACATCTAAGGCAGGTGTATCAGTATAATGAGTTTGTATTTTGCTTTTTTTTCTAATTGTCATAAAGGCATTAAATATAAATAAACTTTTCAGCGGATTTAAAAGCATCCATTTAGATACTTTAAAAACTACGTTCTATCAAAATATAAAACCCATCCATATCAATACAAACAAAAAGTAATTAGACATTTGTCCCGTCAATATCAATATAAACAAATGGTAATTAGACATTTGCCATCAATATCAATATAAACAAATGGTAATTAGACATTTGCCATCAATATCAATATAAACAAATGGTAATTCGACATTTGTCATCAATATAAACAAATGATAATTAGACAATTGTCGCATTAATATCAATATAAACAAATGGTAATTAGACATATGTCCCGTCAATATCGATATAAACATATGGTAATTAAACATGTTCCGTCAATATCAATGTAAACAAATGGTAATTAGACATTTTCCATTATCCAACATAATTCAACCAGGGGTCTCGCCGAGAACGATAGGCCTACATTAAACAAAGCGGGTTGTTGTTGTTTAAGGTTGAACGAATTCATTACTGTAATACCCGAATTCGTTGACATATATTAATCGACCAGTCTTTGGTAAAACACAATTGGAAAGGGGGAGGGGGGTGCAGAAAACTAGGGTGGATTGGGCTAGTGTATGTTCACAACAGGGGTTCTTTAAGACAATTTCTTTTTTGGCCCGAAAAGGGAGGGGGGGGGGGGGCATTTTAACCTTTTAGGGGCGCGGTCGCGATGTACGTTATGTCTTGTTAGTTATTGTTGCGTCCCTTGTGTTGTATATATCTTAGTGATATCCATTGCATGTCGGATCTAATGTATAGCTGTGTGGCTGTGTTGTTGATGTCAGTGAGTTGGCTGTGAATGAGTCTTGTGGTCTAGTGAGAAGACGTGTCATCGGAGCTGCACAGTGGTGTAGGTTCAAAGTTAATGAATTGATGGACTTGTGACGTTTGTCTACCTGTCCCACTTCGTGTTTTATCAGAATCAATGTTTCTTCCAGCATTTTTTTCTTCGGGGATCACTTAAAATTGTCGGGGGGGGGGGGGCAGACTAAAATTTCGGGGGGAGGTGGAATTCGCGAATAGATGCCTGGAAGAAACTCTGATCAGAATAGCATGGCACAACTTACCGCAATAATAATTACTATCGGGATAACGGGTACAGGACATTAACCCCCCCCCCCCTCACACACATACCTCAGCCAATGTAACCCCCCCCCCCCCCCCCCCCCCCTTTTTTTTTGTATATCACCCCGCCCGAAAAATAACAGTAGAACACTACCCCACTTTAAATGTTAGTGATATTGTTAGGTTTATGAATAGATCAAGGCTAGTAAATGTTCTGGAAGGAATACGCATATTTGCTTACTCATGCTATACTAGTCCATTTCAGGCATTTTTTAAATAAATTACTCATTTAACTCTTTTATCTTTATAAAAAATAAAAACATCCAACAATTAATTTACGATAGGCTTAACCTTCATCCATTTGTATGGCATTACACTTCAAGCTAGAAGCTCTTTCCGGCTTTGATGATAAGCTCTAATATGCTTTATCCTGGAATATACTCTCTTCAGTCAAAGAATGCAGTATTGACCAAACTAATTTCACAACATTTGAACGTGTGGAGTTATTTTTAGCTCAACAACTATTTATCTCCAGCAAGATTATACAAAAACCAGCGCAAGCATACAAATCAACACATTAGTGATTAACTCGTTATCTTTATACCATTCTTACTTACCGGCATCACCGCTAGTACTTTTTGTACCGCTGTTCGGGTAATTAGCACCGTTATGTAATTTTTTTGTCTTAATTACTGTGCTATTTTATTTTAATAGTTACACCTAAAAACCGTGAGTTGTTTTTATTTTTTAAAATTTAGTTAATCATAAAGATTGCTTTTAAGTAAAAAAAAAAAAATAAACTATTTCTGATTGTGGAAGTTTTCAAGTACCCACTTTCCTCCGAATGTATGGATAATATACGTATAGGCTTTCGTATATGTATTTTTTTAATATAACGCTACGCTACTGAGGTGTGAGAAAAAAAATCTTTATGTGTAGCTTTATGTGAGAAGAATAATACGCATGCTCCTCCGATGAACTTTCGCAACATACCAATCATAACAAGATATGTTAGCATATAAATTGTGCACTAATAAACACAAGATTTACACACCACTGCAACACAGGCAGAACCGAACGACACACTCCAGTGACGAACATACTCAATGGATATGGAAAAAAAATTATTCCCGACACCATTTTTACTTTATAGATTTTTTTTCTACAGCAGATGGCGGACGGCAGATGTTAATCGCTTTATATCGCTCATGGTAAACATTTGGTTGGGTGAATAATGACACTTTAAAAATATCACTTTCGTTGACTGGGTATTTTCTTTTATAAATAACCACGTATCAATACAAATATATAGAATCAAATTTTGTTATGGAAAATGATTTTAAAACACTTAAGGTAAATCGCAGAGAAGATATTTTTATTTTATATTTACATTGCAAATTCTTCTTATTTTTTTTTTAAGACGGACTTGGCATTTAGGATAATAAAACACGGTTAACTCACCTGAATATCCTGAATGAATTAAGCGGATAATTTACCTTGCTCTTAATCTTATCCACAACAACCAAGTTTAATCCAAATGGGAAAATCTGTCTTTCAAAAACAATAACCGGGTCAGTGACTAACACTCATAATAATGAACGTTTATTTTTATAATCGCAGGATATACATTTCTCGGTACTATACTCCACGACAGGTAATAATTTCTTGGTACTGCTCGACCGTCCACACACGGCGCTAATTCAGGTGCGGAAATACAATCGGGCGTGTTGACAGTGCGTGTGTTTGTGTGTGTTAGCGGCGAGACAATACTAGTGTGTGGGGGATTCGTGCACGCGACGCGGCCAGCATTTTCCTCGTGACGTAGTTGAGATCGATGGGAATCAATGAGACGGCGCGCGCGCTTATCGCGTGCACCTGGCTTAGGTGGGTGGGGAGAGGAGGTGAAAGAACAGAGGTGTAACGCGCGCATTGATGTTATCCCAAAATAATCTTCGCTATTTTTTGTCATCGTTACAGCATTTGCTAAACTGAATTGGCTGGTTCTAAGAATACAACGCATGTATATATATATATATAATTCTCTTCTGGGAGACGCTAGAAAACAAGCTGTAAGCGCGCTCCCTACCACCCCCACCCCTACATGGTCTGGTGAGCTGTGGTTCACGCTAAATGTTTACAAGCAGAGCCGTGTTTAGTGACGACTATTAGGGGCAGATAATTTAGTTTGAAACTATTTTAAACGTAAGGGGGGGGGGGGGGGTAACTAAGTGGAGTTTACTTTAACGGAGGGGGGCGGGGAAGGAGGGGGGGGGGATTATCGTCCTTAACGAGCTACTTATAGTGTTTTAAAGAAATATTTTCAGTGGCATCGTTGGTACTGTCGAATTCACAAATTATAAATGACTGAAAAGTAGAAAAAAAAACAACTAAATAGCGGCGTATGATATGCCGCGGGTCGGCTCGTTCATTATAATCATTATATATGCATATAAATATAATCTTCACTATTTATTTTTACATTGTTTCGTAACGCGCCTTACTGGATTGATACTAAGATACCAGAGGCGTAGTGACCCTTCCCGGCGCCCGGGGACAAACTTTCGATTTGCACCCCCCCCCCCCCATCAAACTTTCGATTTGCAACACCCCCCCCCCCTCAAACAACTTTCAATTTGTTTTTCCAACCCATTTTGGGTTGGCGCCCGGGGACATATGTCCCCCCCCCCCCCCGCCGCGCTACGCCTCTGTAAGATACTAAGAATATAACGCAGTGATTATAATCGACATATATACAAAAATAATCTTCGCTTATTTTTTTTTACATTGTTACATAATTCGGCTTACTGAATTGATTGGGCATAACATGCTAAGAATATAACGTATTGATTACAATCTAGATCTATAGAAATATAATCTTCGCAGGTTTGTTTACATTACATTGTTCAGCATAATTCGGGTGTAGGTGTGAAAGAATTAAGCGCATTGATTATAAATCAGGTTTCTTTATAACTCTTTGCCCCGGGAGAGGGAGAAGACAATGATTTTTTCTATTACATTTGATTGATTTTTTTTCTACTTCGTCTCCGAGAGGTGGGGGGCCACCATGAGAGATGTCTAAAAGTACTGGTTACATTTTAGATATAACCAAAAAATAATATTCGCCTACATCACAA
The DNA here is from genome assembly GCF_028476545.2 of Physella acuta. Lineage (NCBI taxonomy): Eukaryota > Metazoa > Mollusca > Gastropoda > Physidae > Physella > Physella acuta. The sequence goes on along the minus strand of NW_026732588.1, from coordinate 57,030 downwards.
ATGCTTTGACAGTTTCGGCTTATTGAATTCAATGTAAAGACTTATTATATTTGATGATTTGATGCTTAATTTCTTTGTTTGGGGTTTTTCCATAAATGACATCACAGACCTAGGGAGGGGGAGGTTATTAAGACGTAGGTTGATATGCTTTACTTTCACCAGTAAATGAATAAATGAAAAAGTGATTATCATTTTCTTACTTTCTATTACGTGTAGTTTTAACACTGTAAATGAATAACACTGTAAATGAATAAACCAGATGCTGTTTACTACTATACTGGCTTTTTGTGTAAGTGTAAAAATGATTGGTAGCTGCAGTGGTGTATGTTAGTAGGGCCAATTAAGAAACTGCTTTGGATATCTTATAATCTTAAGGCAATCAATGCTTTAATTAAAGCAATCGTCCTTAAAAGACCACATTTTTTTTAGATTTCACTCCATGACCCCCCCCCCCCCCCCCCCACCATCACAAAGTGTCTGAAATTCCACCCCCACCACCCGCAATCGATTTGAATGTATTTGAAAATATCTAATCATTTTTTTAATACTAAAATTTTCACAAATCCAGGTCATAGTTAAATTGTATTCACTTTACAAAAGAAGTCCTTTTTTGAAAAGCAAAATATGCTGTGTTTGAAAAAATTACTAAAAAATTACTTTTCAAATACAAGAGACACATTGTGTAGAAAACACACAAAAACAACAAGTCTTAAGATAATATGAAATACTGTATTATCAAATAGAAGCTATTCTATGTATTGAGCCAACACAGCTTTACTGCTGGTATTGCTAGCTCAAGGGCAGTAATTTACACAAATAGATTGTTGCTAGTGAATAAATTAGTGCCAAACTAACAATGGCTTGTATAATTAATGCATGCATGTAAAATAATTAAAGGTTTACAAGATGTAAAACTAACACAATTTATAGAATATTAAAACAGTTGTTTATTAAAAAATGTGTTGTATCCAGTGAACTTTGGGATGTGGACACATTTGTAGCATACATCCAATGGATTGGGTAGCTTAGTATAATCAAACACTTTTTTTTTACTTTTGAAACAGAGTCAAGTCAAAAATTGCAAACGTTTTCAATATCTGAATAAATATTTACAAGATCAGGTTCGCAGCCACATACACTAAAACAATATCTCAGCTGATCACTTCCATAACTTTCCTGGGTTACTTCCCCTCAACCTGAAATTAAAAATGGTACCTCATTCAAAATTTTTTTAGAAAACAAATTTTAAATAAATGTTAGTTCAATAATTTAAAAAATGTAAACTGTATTAAGCTATTACAACACACAAGGATTTTTATATCATAAGTAAAAATCATTAATTAGGCAACTATTATTTTAATTTTGAAGATGAAGATGTTTAACATCAGGTTGTATTTTCAAAGAATAGGAAGAAATAGAAATCTTCAATTTTTTTCTAATGGAAAATTCACTCATGTGCAAAAATAATTCATAGATCTTGTATAGCACCAAGAAAAATAGCTTTTAAAGGAAATCACAATATAAACTATCCTTTCAGTTACCACTGAACAGAAACAAAGTTTTAAAGAATCATCATAAAAACTGGCCTTACAGGAACTAGCCCTCACTGACAAATGAAAAGAAACGTTTTAAAGAATCGTCACAAAAACTAGCCTTACAATGACCTAGTCTCACTGACAAAAGAAAAGAAACAAGTTTTAAAGAATCATCACAAAAACTAGCCTTACAATGACCTAGCCCTCACTGACTAACGAAAAGAAACAAGTTTTAAGAATCATCACAAAAACTAGCCTTACAATGACCTAGCCCTCACTGACAAATGAAAAGAAACAAGTTTAAAGAATCATCACAAAAACTAGCCTTACAATGACCTAGCCCTCACTGACTAACGAAAAGAAACAAGTTTTAAGAATCATCACAAAAACTAGCCTTACAATGACCTAGTCTCACTGACAAAAGAAAAGAAACAAGTTTTAAAGAATCATCACAAAAACTAGCCTTACAATGACCTAGCCCTCACTGACTAACGAAAAGAAACAAGTTTTAATAATCATCACAAAAACTAGCCTTACAATGACCTAGCCCTCACTGACAAATGAAAAGAAACAAGTTTAAAGAATCATCACAAAAACTAGCCTTACAATGACCTAGCCCTCACTGACTAACGAAAAGAAACAAGTTTTAAGAATCATCACAAAAACTAGCCTTACAATGACCTAGCCCTCACTGACAAATAAAAAGAAACAAGTTTTAAGAATCATCACAAAAACTAGCCTTACAATGACCTAGTCCTCTTTGACAAATGAAAAGAAACAAGTTTTAAGAATCATCACAAAAACTAGCCTTACAATGACTTATCCCTCACTGACAAATAAAAAGAAACAACGTTTTAAAGAATCATCACAAAAACTAGCCTTACAATGACCTAGCCCTCACTGACAAATAAAAAGAAACAAGTTTTAAAGAATCATCACAAAAACTAGCCTTACAATGACCTAGTCCTAAGAAAACTTGATGATGAACACGTCTGCTCACCCTTTAGTTTTGACAGCTTTCTTGACCCCCTTGTCAATGGAAATGTCACTTCTGCTGTCTGTGACCATGGCCTCATCCAGGTCCTGCTGTTGGCTGGTTTTTATTGTCTTTTTAATGTTGATCACCTAAGGGGAAATAACAGGTACATATTACAGTAGCTTCCCTTTTTTTAACCATATTTCTACCTCATTTTATCCATATTTGGAGTTTGTAAAAAAAGAAAAAAAAAGAATGAAAAAAAAAACCAGTTTAAATAAAACAACAAAATATCCGGGGTTTTAACAAAATTAGCAATTAATCAAACTGGGCATGTAATATGGAGTTATGTTTAATAAAAATGTATGCATTCTGTTTGCTATTTTTCAGATTAGTATGCAAAAAATTTATTGATTAAAATTTGAATAACTGAATTGAGTTTGGTATGTTAATTTTAACAAAAACATAGCATATAAAAAAATTTAATAAGAATTTCCAAACCTCATCTTCCAGTGATATCCTCTGCTGATTCTGTTTTTCTTTGAAGGTGTTAGCTTTGTTAATCTGTTCTTCTATACTTCTTAGGACACCTTCACATCCATTGCACCTGTGTATAATGAGGATCCAACTTCAGGTAAAACAAGCTAGAATCATGGGCTGTGTGATCACACACATACCATTTCACATTCACTAGTTCAGTAACCATGGGCTTTGTGATCAGACACAATTTCACATTCACTAGTTCAGTAACCATGGGCTTTGTGATCAGACACATACAATTTCACATTCACTAGTTCAGTAACCATGGGCTTTGTGATCAGACACATACAATTTCACATTCACTAGTTCAGTAACCATGGGCTTTGTGATCAGACACAATTTCACATTCACTAGTTCAGTAACCATGGGCTTTGTGATCAGACACATACAATTTCACATTCACTAGTTCAGTAACCATGGGCTTTGTGATCAGACACAATTTCACATTCACTAGTTCAGTAACCATGGGCTTTGTGATCAGACACATACAATTTCACATTCACTAGTTCAGTAACCATGGGCTTTGTGATCAGACACATACAATTTCACATTCACTAGTTCAGTAACCATGGGCTTTGTGATCAGACACAATTTCACATTCACTAGTTCAGTAACCATGGGGTTTGTGATTGCTTTTGTAAGGAGTATAAAAACCTGACCACAATATAGAGAATGCCAGGAAATATATTAACACAAATGTACTTGTGCTTAGCACTATCCTACGCAAAAAAAAAAGCAGTACACAATTAGACTAGTCAACAATTTCGGATAAAGAATATTTTAAAGCAAAAAAGTGGGATCAAGAAAATTGAATGTGGCATTAATTGGTACTTTTTTTAGAACCAAAAATATGAAAAATTTGTATTTAATATAACATTATGATGTGGGGGTGGAGTTTGTGATGTTATTTGAAAAGGCTTTTGTGTGGTGATGTGCAAGAATGGACAGTGGATGGTAAAATTATGCCTTCAAATCATCACATCAATTTATGAACAACCCTTAAAATGATTGCTTTTAGCCTGTAACGTTAACCTATCTATCAGCCAAATAGAAGGAGAACGTCCCCGGATTCTTTTTTCGGGGTCATATGCAAATACCTTACGGCCTAAGTGGATGAACCTTAACACAACGACACACTAGGGCTCGAATTGATTGTCTAGGGAAGCTAGTGATACTATTGTGATTAACACTCATCCAATCTACATACGACCTTTTAATCAGCGAACACAGTTGTGGCAGAACACAAAGATGAACTAGATAAAATATTTAATGTATAAAATATCAAAAACCCAACTTACAAAATGCAGGAAAAAACACTATCACAGATTTCTACACTGTCTAAAAAAACAGCCACAGGCCACACAACACTGTTGAAGCTTCAGGAATTACTTAGCGACAAGTAATATTAAACTAGAAGACTAAATCAACTTAAGAAAGTAAGGCACACACAGGTCTTAAGTACTCTCACGTTCAAATGGTCAGAGTCTATAGCCGGACAATATGGACGGCTGCCTGATCAAGGTAAAACTGCCCCGTAGACTGCCACGTGTTGCGAGTGTGCAGTGCAATTAAAGACTTCTGTGACAGGGGAGGTTATCCTCAACTCATGTCGCCATTGGTTGGGATAATCATCTGATCAGAATCATTCAATCAGTACTTAATGGAAAATTTCTATGTCTCAAACACCTTAATAAGTCAGTGGAAAAACCCCAGGTGTTACACCATCATTCCATATAAGGAATTATACAATGTCAAAATAAAAGTGACTCGACCTAAGTAGGTCACATCCCCTCCCTTTTTGGAAGTGACAGATAGGTTCCACAAGAACATACATAAGGAACCAATCTGGCAATGAAATAACAAAAATGTTTTACAAACGTAGGCAATCAAAATCATAATACCAGATGAAAATATCCCTGAACATAAAAGGGAAGTAACTCCAACTTTTACAATTGGTGAAAGGGGAGTAACCCTTCAAAAAGTAATTATACATCAAAATCCCTCAAAAAAGGGTATTACAATATTTCCATGAGGATATTAAAAGTGGTAAACCCGCCAGGGTAAGACCTTTATTTCAATGACTAGCTACAATATCAACTGAGTCATATGAGACATATTATTATAAAAGATTACATATAATCAAAAACCACCTTTAATTAAGGTTCACCTGAAAATAAACAAAATATTCAACAGGATTGGAATTTTGAAAAAAATTCAAAACTCACACCACTCATTTTCATATGAGTGACACTCAAACAAAACCTGTTTATGGTCCTAATGAACCACAAAGCATGTCACATGATCAATGTGTGTAACAAGATTTTACATTCTTGACAAACAATCAGCCACAACATTATCACTACCCTTAATGTGTGAAATTTCCAGATTAAAATTTTGGAAATATAAGCACCATCTTAATATTCTTTGATTTGTCTGTCCTAACTTAGAGGTAAATCTCAGGGGATCATGGTCAGAAAACACTCTGACTGGATTAGTTGAAGAAGAGACATAGACTTCAAAATGTTGTAATGATAAAACCAAAGCTAAAGCTTCTTTTTCAATAGTAGAATAATTCTTTTGGTTCTCATTTAACTTCCTGGAAAAAAAGGCAATGGGATGGTCAATTCCCATGTTGTCTTCTTGAAATAGGACTGAGCCAATGGCTAAGTTGCTAGCATCAATGGCAAGTTTAAAGGGCTTGCTAAAATTTGGTGCAGCCATAACAGGAGCATTTGATAAAAATGACTTAATGGTTAAAAAGGCTTCTTGACATTTATTTGACCATTCAAACTCAACACCCTTTTTCAATAATGCAGTAAGAGGTTCAGCAATAGCTGAAAAGTTTTGACAGAACCGCCTATAGTAACCAGCCATCCCAAGGAACTTTTTGATCTCTTTACAATTTTTGGGAGGTGGTAACTTTACAATAGCATCTACTTTAGCTTCAATGGGCCGGACTTGGTTCGTTCCCACTTGATAACCCAAATAGGTAATTGAAGCTTTACAGAAATCACTTTTATGTAAGTTTACAGTAAAATTAACTTCAGACAATTTTCTAAAAAGGTTAGTCAACTGAACAATATGTTCTTCAAAAGTATTAGAAAATACAACTATATCATCTATGTAGGCCTCACATTGGTCTATGTCAGCAATGACAGAGTTAATGACCCTCTGGAAAGTTTGACCAGCATTTCGCATACCAAAGGGCATGCGTTTGTATCTATAAAAACCATTAGGGGTTACAAAAGCGGATATTTCTTTTGCACGGTCAGATAAGGGGATTTGCCAGTATCCTGAAAGTAAATCAATTTTGGAAATTATCTTAGCCTGACCAACTTTATCAATAACGTCCTCTATCCGAGGTAAAGGATAGGAATCAGCTTTGGTGAGCGCATTCACCTTCCTAAAGTCGGTCACGAACCTGAAAGATCCACCGTCTTTCGGGACTAGGAGACATGGGGAACTCCAGTTGCTGAAACTGGGCTCAATGATATCATTCTTGAGCATATAATCAATTTCATCTTTTATCAAAGCAGCTTTTTCCGGGTTAACTCTATAGGGGTGTTGTTTAATGGGTTTTGCGTCACCAACGTCTACATCATGGGGTGGAACCTTCGCTTCTTTGGGAACATCCCCAAAAATAGAGGGAAAGGTCTCGAATAACTGAGACAATCTATGGCTTTCCTCTGTGGACAAATGCATAAGGTGGACATTCAAATTATCTAAAAAGGAAGAATTTACCAATTTTGGGGGTTTCAATTTATCATGTATCACATCATCAGAAACATTTGAACATACAGGTAAAGTAATTTCAGCTGTGGAATGAAAATTGTTACAATTATCATAATATTTTTTCAGTGAGTTAACATGATACACTGTCTGTTTCTTTCTTCTGTCAGGCGTATTGACAACATAGTTCAAATCACTTAATTTTGAATGCACAGTAAAGGGTCCACAATATCTCAAGGATAACGCATTGTTCAGATTAGGCACTAACACAAGAACTTTGTCGCCTGGATTGAATGTTCGTTTACAAGAACTCTTATCATACAGTCCTTTCATTCTCACTTGGGCCTTTCTTAAGTTCTTGTGAGCCATTTCGCACACGGCTTTCAGTCGAACGTGAAAATCGTCGAAGTTTTCCACTGGATGATCACTGGTACCTGTCCAACGTTCGTGTATCAGCTTCAGGGGACCACGGACAGAATGTCCAAACACAAGTTGAAAAGGCGAGTAACCTAAAGAGTCCTGGACACAGTCCCTCGCGGCGAAAATAATCCAAGGAACAGACTCATCCCATTGGGTGTTACTATTAGCGAATGTCCTTAGCATGGTTTTGAGGGTTTGGTGGAACCTCTCAAGTACGCCTTGAGACTGAGGGTGGTAGGCTGAGCTGGTGATGTGGGTAACGCCTAGCTTGGCTAGCGCTTCCTGAAAATGGTGACTGGTGAAGTTGCTGCCTTGATCTGTTTGCACGATTCTAGGTAATCCAAAGGTAGTGAAGAACCGGGTCATGGCTCTGACTACAGTCTTTGCCTTAATGTTCCGTAAGGGAATCGCCTCGGGAAAACGGGTACTTGAACACATAAAGGTAAGTAGGTACTCGTTGCCCGCCTTGGTTTTAGGCAAGGGACCTACACAGTCCATGACAATTTTAGAAAAAGGTTCTTCTAATACAGGAATCGGACTCAAAGGGGCCTTAGGAATTGTCTGGTTTGGCTTTCCGGCCAACTGACAGTTCGTGCAACTTCTGCAGTAACGCGACACATCTTTTCTCATTTTGGGCCAAAAGAACAGCTCTTTGATCTTCGCCGTCGTTTTAGAGACTCCTGGGTGCGCTGACATTGGATGGTCATGTGCCAGCTTAAGTATTTCATGCCGATAAGGTGGAGGGACCCACAGCTGGTTTTTACCCAACCATGGTTCGGCTGGTGAGGAATTCACTGGTATAGCGCGACGAAAGAAGAGGCCGTTCTCGGAGAAATATTCTCCATCGTCAGATGATAGAGATTTTTCGACCGTTGCTTTGAGTTCCGCGTCGACTTGTTGAGCTTTAATGATGTCTTCCTGAGATATCCTCAGGGGTAAGCCCAGGCTTGTGTTTTCTGGAAGCATAGACTCCAGTTTGGGAGTCGAATTTCTTGACGATGATGGTAGATGTGGTTCAGACGTTGTGTCAGCCAATTGTTTGGTCTGGCTTCTTGTCACCGCACATGCAGGATACAGTTCATTATCATTATCTGGAACTGTTGACAAAGGGTCTGAAACCGTACAGGGGTATACTTTGCTTCCCGCAAGGTCATTCCCTAGAAGTAGGTGTACTCCTGGGACAGGAATACTATCTATCACACCTAAAATGACCTCACCTTCGACGAGATGATGTTTCAGGGCGAACTTGTGTAGAGGGACGACAGTAGATTTTGTCCCCACTCCCTGGATAATGGAAATCCTTCCGGTGTTCGTCTCAGGTGTAATGTCCATTGAACTTTTCAAAAGGAGTGATTGTGACGCTCCTGTGTCTCTTAGGACGGTGATATTCTTCTGAGACAACGGATCACCTGGTTTGCTAATGATGGCTTTGGCAATACAAGATGAAAAGTCAACTTTTCTCGATCCCTCGAGATCGGTAGACTCGGAAGAAACTGGATGGTGGCGAGAACAGTCAAAATGTGACTGCACATAATGTGTGGAGACTTGACTACCTTCTTGCGGACACTTAGGGTTAGAGTCCTTTAGAATTCTAGAGTTCATAGTTGAACTGGCTGCTTGAGGGGGTAGAGCATAGTGCGCAGAAGTACGCACCACCTCTCTGTTATTCTGGAGACGTTTGTAACAGTCCTTGACAAGATGCCCAGACCTTTTGCAGAACTGGCATACTGCTCGACGATTGAGAGTTGATCTTGGTTTCTCTCTGGACTGTGATGCCTTCAAATGTTGGCCAACAGGAGGATTGCTGCCAAAAAGGGGAAGCACGGGGTTGAGGCGGTTTCCTGACACTGGTGGTTTCTTATGCACCAACATATATGTGTCAGCCGACTCAGCAGCCTTCTGGATGTCAGTTATCTTGTTATCCAGAATGTGTAGTCGTATCTCTTCAGGCAGGGACGTTAGGAATTCTTTCCTTAGGATAAGTGACCTGAGTTTCTCAAACTCAGAAACTTCCTCAGAGTGTAGCCACCTTGAGAATATTTTCTCCTTTTCAAAGAGAAATTCCACATATGATTGTGTGGGTAACTTGCGGAGTGTTCGGAATTTTGTCCGATAGGCCTCGGGCGTCAGTGCGTAGGCCTTTAAAATGGCAGTCTTGACCAAACTATAGTTATTTTGAACGTCGTGAGAGAGTGCCTGGTATGTTTTTGCAGCTTTCCCAGTAAGGACAGAGCTCAATAAAGCAGTAATGGAAGTTTCGGGCCATTCACATGTCTTCGCTAAACTCTCAAACGAGTTAAAGAAAACGACCAAATCTGTTTCATCAAATTTAGGAACTAATTTCCCAAATTTGGCAATCACTTGCCCTACCGACAACTTTTTTGGATCTACCAGAGAAGTAACATCACTAACTTGACCAAACTCTAATTCCAACCTCCTCTTATCTAAAGCAATTTTAGCCTCTAACTCCTGTTTCTCTAAAGCAACTTTCTCCTTCTCTAGAGCACTTTTAGTTTCAAACTCCTTTTCTTTTAATAAAAGCTCCCTCTCTTCTATAGATTTCTCCTCGCGGAGCAACACACTAGCTAACAAACTTTCGTCAAATACTCCTTCATTAATGAAATGAACAACAATTTTATCTCTCAACACCTCTGATTTCTGCGTAACAGAATAATCCAATTTCAATTCCTTAACAACACTAACCAAAACTTTTCTACTCAACTTTTCTACATCTTCAACAGTAGGATTAGCCAAAAAAGACTCCATAACACTAACTTGAAAATCACAACAAGCCTAGATCCTTTAAATTAATACACAGCGTTGGGCCGTGTACTCGACCTCTAAATGTAGGACGACACGTCTGCTTATTTGACCTAGATAACTCTAGCCTGAGCGCGCGTTGTAAGACCACGGCGCTACACTGGATATAAAAAACAACTAGATCAGACTAAACTTAGTGTTTAACTGATAACCAACAACTGGAACGACAGATTAAATCTCGGCGAGACCCCACTTTGTAACGTTAACCTATCTATCAGCCAAATAGAAGGAGAACGTCCCCGGATTCTTTTTTCGGGGTCATATGCAAATACCTTACGGCCTAAGTGGATGAACCTTAACACAACGACACACTAGGGCTCGAATTGATTGTCTAGGGAAGCTAGTGATACTATTGTGATTAACACTCATCCAATCTACATACGACCTTTTAATCAGCGAACACAGTTGTGGCAGAACACAAAGATGAACTAGATAAAATATTTAATGTATAAAATATCAAAAACCCAACTTACAAAATGCAGGAAAAAACACTATCACAGATTTCTACACTGTCTAAAAAAACAGCCACAGGCCACACAACACTGTTGAAGCTTCAGGAATTACTTAGCGACAAGTAATATTAAACTAGAAGACTAAATCAACTTAAGAAAGTAAGGCACACACAGGTCTTAAGTACTCTCACGTTCAAATGGTCAGAGTCTATAGCCGGACAATATGGACGGCTGCCTGATCAAGGTAAAACTGCCCCGTAGACTGCCACGTGTTGCGAGTGTGCAGTGCAATTAAAGACTTCTGTGACAGGGGAGGTTATCCTCAACTCATGTCGCCATTGGTTGGGATAATCATCTGATCAGAATCATTCAATCAGTACTTAATGGAAAATTTCTATGTCTCAAACACCTTAATAAGTCAGTGGAAAAACCCCAGGTGTTACACCATCATTCCATATAAGGAATTATACAATGTCAAAATAAAAGTGACTCGACCTAAGTAGGTCACAAGCCATCTTTATTGACAATTTTATAAAAATGACTGTCCCAGTTTTTTAAGTAAGAAATACCTGACGGCAATAATATATAAACAATTACTGACCATTGTTGCAGAACCTGAAGCACTTCTGTCAGTACATTATCATGAATATCTCGACCTAGAGCGTAATCTACTTCTAGCTGCTGTTTCTTCTGATCCAGCTTGCCATGAATTATATCTGCATATATCACCTCAATTATGAGATCCTGGGAAGTGAAATATAAAATACAAATTGTAATCCATCTTCAGATTATGCCAAGGATAAGTTGTTAAAAATATTTTTCCATGTTAATTTACATTTTTTACTGTATTATTTAAATTTGCTATGATAACTTAATAAACAAGAGAAAAAAACATGATTACACTGAATATCTATTAATGTTTACATTTTTAAGCAAATTTTTTTTACAGAAATACAGGTATTGAAAAGACTATTATTGGGTATAACACCGTCTTAGGCTTAAATCATTCCTTTATTCTACTATATCAATCTAAATAAGTAAAAGGCAACATTACCTCAAGATTCCTCACATTTTCCATTGCTAATTCTTCTAGTAAAACAGAATATGGAATACACTGAAAAGTAACAGAAACAAAAAAATTTCTTGAAATTTATAAGAAATTAAATTAAACATTATATTGTGTGTGCATTAACTGTTTTTTAGTTTAATATATTACTTTTTAGTATCCAATTAAGTGAAATAGGTAATGAATTTTAGTAAATATCAACTCAATCATATTAAAATGGAGTTGTAATGTTGTTTTATTAATATTAATCCAAGTATAACTCACTACTGCACAACTAAAACATGCACTTAGGGTGCATGCTACGATACTAGATGCCACACTAACCATTTAAGTTCTAATTCTGGTGACCAACAAAACTTTATCCAGGAAATGAATATTTAAATTTATACCATGATTTTTTTTTTGGTTAAAAAACTATGATGGGAAATAGTCTAAACCAAGCAACTGAAGAAAAAGAAGCAAAATTAACATACTTTACTTCTAGTTGCAAGCGAAACTACTGTTAAGTGTCGTAATTTAGTCAACTGTGCTGGTGAAAGATCAGGTAACTGTGCAGTACTTGCTGAAAGAGATACAAAATGTTCATATTTTTATTACCTGGCAGGAATCATTAAAAATACTAAAAGCCCAATCAGACAATTTTAAAAAATATCTATTGACTAGATTTATAAGAAAATAATCAGACTGCCAAAGAAAAGTTATCTTCATTTTGGTAGTTACCATTGTAAATATTGTTTTTAAACCAATGAAATTTGGAATAAGATGGTTCAAAATAAAGCCAAACATACCTTTGTAGTCTTTATAAGTTCCATAGGCAAAGACATTGAGGAGTTGAAACACAGATGCATGAGGCCCAGTGGCTAGCTAGTAAAAACCATAAAATTTACATGTATCAATAGCCCCATCTGAATCTCATTATTGAATTCTACAATCAAATAGCAGTCAAGTAAAAAAATGTAAATAAAATTTAAAATTTGAGTTACAGCATTAGAGGCACTCACTTCTTGAACATTTGGCAACTGTAAAAGCTCCCCAAAGACGTACACATTCGGGGAGCTCAGTGCCTGGTTAATTATACTGGCAGCACCAGCATGCTTAGCATCTTTCAACAGGAGGAGGAATGGTTCCAGTGGGTTGGCAGCTTTTTCACTTGTCATGACAATATTTACTCAGCACTACAAATAGAAGAACACTTGTAAGCATTTCTAAATAAATTTACAATCAGAAAGCAAGTGTTTGCAAACAAATTTTAGTACACTCTTCAACCACAAAGCAAAATGAACATATTTGAGACAAAGGAAATAAGGCTTAGTAGTGTTTGTATTATCTTCTAGATATACTATAGATCCAAGCCCTAGATCTACAATAATCCTATAATGATTTCAAATTAAAGTTAGATCATTTGAAAAACTGATTTTATGCCTAAATATTTTTAATTGTAAATAGACACAGCAGTTGCCATTTTAGTCACTTACCTATTAAAACTATTAATTAGGCCTAATTATACTAATATGATAGATCTAGCTAGATTGGCTGTTTTCAGAATACTTTTTTCTTCTTTTAGTCTTTGTTTCTATATTAAAGTATAGATCTAGAACTAGGCTTTTCTGCTCTATCCAAGAAAAAACTGCAAGGCAGTGCTAGTGAATGAAATCAAATCATTAAATGGACCCAACTGAGAATAGCCTCAACATTATTTGAGAGGCCCATTAAATATTCTTTAAATCATGCACAGTGTAATTAAAATTAATATGGTTATAAAATCCTGATCGTTTGGTTTATTAAGACTTTAAAAAAGAGTGGATGTAATTGACGTTTTAGTATTTTCTGTAATAAAACACAATTTTTAAAAAAAGCAAAAGCAATTTGGTTTTCACGTGGTAATAACGAAATAAACAGCTACATCCTGCTATTCGATTTTATTATTCAAAATTGTCAAAATTTAAACAAAAATGGCAGAACTAGGACATGTGGTTTAAAATGGCATTATGTTATTTAAAAACAATTGTATCCATGTCAAAAATATGATGGTAGGATGCCGTCAACTTGCTGATGTCCATATGATTAAAATATTTAAAATCATAAATAAAAATGAGTTAGGCTTATCTGCCATCCGGGCCTATCAAGTGATGATTGAAGTATCATCATCATTCATGAGGCTATGTCTATGATTAATGAAGTTTTACTTTTAGTGAAATTTTTTTTTTATTTGAGTTTATAGTTTTTACAGTTTACTGAGTTTCAGTTTGTTTAGAAATTTAGACGTAGGGTAATATATCGTTTTAGGTAGGCCTACGTAAAATCGACCAAGACTAGTAATGTGAAAAAAAAAAGGTGACTCATTAAATTTTAGTAATTATTTCACATTTTTAGGAGGATTTTTGTTTTGAAAGTTACAAAAATGTTTCAAAGTTGAACCTGTTTTTAAACAATTGTATTAAAACTTTTCAATAAAAAATAAACTAATAAAGACTAGCGATGTTTTCATCAGATACAACCAAGCTCATTTACTTTTTTGGTGAAATTCAAGTTAGAGATTCGGGGGAAACCACTCTAACTTACAGATGGTCGATGTTTATAGATTTTTTTATAGGCCTATGCCTATAGCAAATATTGCTCGCAAACACTGCTGTTTAAAGACTTAAAGTTCATTTCTGGCCTAGATCTACCTATATAATAATATTAATTAATATATTGATATATTTAGTTTAGCCATTGATTTTGGTTTATTATTCAATTATCGGATGATTATAGATACCGGTGTCCGATAATGGAATCTTCTTTAAAAAAGGGGTGTTAGGTTGTTAGTAGTAGTATTGCAATCTTGACTAATTTATGGTTAGAAATTAGGGTTAGGCGTATGGGTGGACCAGGGTTGAGGTTAGGGTTAGGGACAGGGTTAGCATTGACATTAGCCAGCCATGTGTGTATTTAGTTAACTACCAGTAACTTAACATCCCTTTTTTAAAGAAGATTCCATTATCGGACACTGGTGAAAACATTCTCCCCAATTATCTTTAGGCCTAATATTTCATTATTTGACACGAGAGTATGAGGCAACTTTGTCGCACATTACTAGATCTAGACTTCTAGTCTAGACAGTAGACTACTTGACGCATTAATGATTACTGATTAGGTTAGGATTAGGCCCGCCATAGTGCGGCCATAGGCCTACCTAAAACGATAGATTACCGAAATTAGTTTAGCAAGTTACTTTGACTTAGATCTAGAATCTAGATGATTAAAAACATGAACATTAATCTGCTACCTGAATTGTAAAGTTTAGATCCGTGCCAGACAAAGTATAGTATAGGACTGTTGGGGGTTTCTAACAGTCAGTTCTGTGTCTATAATGTTGAGGTTACTCTAAACTCCGAAAAATGCGTGAATTTTATACTTCAGTAGAAACTCCGTTTAATCAGACAGATGTGTCCTCCTTGTTTATTAAGTTACCAATAGAGAAAATAAATTTATTTTTACGTTTAAAACTGTTCTTTCTATAAAACGTTTAATTTATCATACCCAGTCCGTGGTCAGTATAGAAAATTTAAATAGTACTAAAAACAGTTTTTAACTATTTTTTAAAAAAACAAAGCAATTTCTTTTTAAAAATTATAGGCCGGTATATATCAATTATAAATTAATATTTAAAATTTAAGTTACAGTCTACACTCTACAGGTACAGTGCCGCCATACCCCACATTGCGGGGGGGGGGGGGGGGGGGCATAGCCGACCATAGTAAATTTTTTTCAAAACCCGATCAGGGGTGGCCCTTTTTTTCTAGTTCCGCCACTGGTTACAGTGACATTCAGTTATCCCTCATGTTTTGCAGTTAAAGGGACCGGAACCAGCTTTGATGAAGAACCACTAAGTATTGTTACCCTCTCATTTTTAACATATATATTTTGGGTGTAGATCTATATATTAATATACAATATCAATAAGTGTATGTGTATATGAAACCATTTAAGACTAAGTCATTAATAAGTCATTATAATAATATAAGTGCATGTTATGATTAGAACATTAAAGTTCAAGAACAGTTTAAAACATGCAAATAAATTATTAATAAGATAATAACTGACGTAAATATACTATAATTATGTTTTAGTGGATTTTAAAATGGGTTGGCATTCTCTGCATTCTGCTGTTGTGCGAGCAACTTTCACGCCATTCCCCAATTTTGAAATTTTTATGATGTACTGAGGCTGCGATAAATGAAAAGCTAAATAGCAAGGGATGACTGGACGTACAGGCCTATATTTTTAAAAAAATATATCCCCAAAGATAAAAGTTAATAGAACTCCAAGCCTATGAGCATTCCAATCCACTGGTGTGATAGAATTTTGTTTAGGGGGTATCCCTATAAGTTTATTATTTTCAACTTGATATTAAGCTAGGAAATATACAGTGAATATTTAAAACAGCTGAATTTGACCACATACATTCTGCATCAGGTGTACTACATAAATGAATAAACCATTTATTCTTAGATAAGCTAGAATGTTAAATACATTTACGGCACTTGTTTTTGTATCAGTGAGAAGACAAAATTATGTCAAGGTAGGAATTAACTGGTGAATTAGTTTTACTGAATCAACTGCTCTTTAAAACAAGACAGTCACAAGACATACAATAAAAAATATGTTTCAAATATTTTACATCAATTTATTTAGCAAAAAATACAAAGTTAAATAAAAAATGTATGCCATTTTAACATTAATAACCAAAATATTAAGAAACAATATATGTGCAACAAGGTTAAAGCTCATGTCATTCCTTCATTATCCTTTAAACTCCACAGGAACTGCAGTTTCTTTGGGAGGTTCAATGGCTTTCTTGGAAGCTTTAATGCTAAGTGTACCATGTGAATTCATTGTTGACGTTACTGACTTTGCATCTACATCCTGTACATAAAATATATGAAGTATTTGATATAAACTTGTTAAAACTTAGCGGTAGAAATAGTTAAGTACTAAATATAAAATGAGGGGTGGGGACAGCGTTATCAAATGGTAGAGTGTTTAGCTACATGCCAGAAGGTATCTTGGTTAGGACTTGCTGCTGTTGGACAACCCTGAGCCCTACCAGCTCTGATGAGTACCTGCCTTACAATGGGGAGAGTAAAGATGACTGTACTGTACACAGTGCTGACCACACCAACACTTCATGTGCTGAGGTCAAGATAAATGAACTCTACTTCCTCTGCCCTAAAAGTTGGTCCAGGTGAAAATTGCCCCTGTGACATGGCGCCAAAGAACGCAGAGCACATTATACAGGATTTGCTTGCACAAAAAGGTGCCATCTGAACCCCATCCCCACCACACCACACTTAAGGACCATGGGGTGCCAGCATTTCTGGAGACAACAGTCCAGTTCGTCCATGTATTTGGACATAAATCTGACAAATATAATTAAGATCAAAGATCTGCCCAATGGATCGCTAGGATCTAAAGAGGAACTTTATTATAAGGTAGATCTATTTATAAAACTGTTTAAAAAGTTATTTAACCAAATACCAGTGTTATATAAATTTATTTTTCACAAGTTATAGTATAGGTATAGATCACTTACATCTGGTAGTGCATATGTCCTGATCATTTCCCGAGACACAAAACCATGTTTGTCCTGCTTCTCCTCATGCTTTGCTTTGATTGTGATCTTTTTGTTGTCTGAGGTAATCTTTACTTCTTCAGGACTGTAATGGCGGAGATCTAAGCGAATCCTGAATTCTTTGTCAGTGTTTTGTATCTGTAATAAATTTACAATAGATTGTAAGCCTATTGATTATTGATTGTTATTTGTCCTGCACAATTTCTGTATCATAAAGGGACTAAAATATTTATATTAATATTTAGTAGGCCTATATTGGCCTATATTTAATAAATAGGCCTAGGCTAAATTAATTTTAAATAACTTATTAATAACTTTAAGTAACTTATATAGGATAGGGGCCTACTTATTATTATTAGGAATATTATTTAGGCCTTACCTTAAGCCTAGTACTAGTATTTAGTATATACTATATAGATCTAGTATAGATCTAGTAGTATATTATTATACATAGGCCTACCTATAGCCTAATAATAAATTTTTAATAATCCATATAGCGGCATATTTTAGCCTATAATATTTAATATATAACCTATCTTATATCTATTCTCTGATTTACCTTTTATTCTTTTAACTAACTTCTTACCGCTTACCTCTGAATCACCAAGTCGTCCGTTAGTAAGTGCTGTTTCTGGGTTGAAATGCAGAAGGGGCGATCTGTAAATGTCCCACGGATTAATTATTAATTAATTATTAATTATTATAATTAAGTCATCGACTAGATGAAATAAATTGTTTTCATCACACAGTCTTGGGCGACTCTTGGGCTTATTGCAAACATTTTCGACTGGGATGTTGCTTGTGCTTGTTGAGTTGGCTTGTTTGTAGATCTAGATACAGCTCGCAGATATTTTTCAAGTTAGATTCATTAAAACACAGGCGAGTTAGCCATTATTTATACTACGAAGGCCGAATTCGCGTTTGTTTTAGAGAATTCGAGATTGCTCTCGCATGGGTTTTATTTACAAAGGTTATAGGTTATGTTGTCAAAAACTGAGCATGTGATTGGCGAATGGAAAACGAAAGGTTCAAGGTCACAAATCTAGTCATTTCTGGAAAAAAATTTAAACACGGCTGTGCCAGTGCCGCGGTTTCTTAGGCCCTAGGCTTTTATTTAAATTTAAGTGTAGATCTAGATCTAGATCTAGGCCTAGACTAGTTTATTTTAATTTTGGTTTAGATTCTTTTTATCAGATAAAGAAATTGTATATGCCTATTGATTACTTTTTAGCATGTAGATTATATAAATACAATTAATACATGATTTATGCCTAAAATTTTATCAGGGCCTATTAGATCTCTAGATTCTAGAATCTAGTATTTTACAGTATTTAGATCTAGTCTAGATTCTAGTAGATCTAGATCAAGTATTAGGTAGATCTACATCTATTGGCCTTAGTGGCCTAGTTGAGTTAAATCTAGTAATTTTAGACTTGAGAAATCAAGACCAAGTAGTCGGGTAAATCTGGCAATAGACCGGCAACGAATGCACATGGCATAGATTCTCTAGATTCTAGATCTAGTCACTCAATCTAGTGAGTAGTCCAGACCTCTTCCTTACTTGGTCAAAGAAGTTGTTGTAGGCCTACGGTAGGCTTAACCTTACAGCCTATCCGAGGTTAGCTTGGCTTAGCATTCGAAGGCCGTTTAAGTTAGATTCCAGGTAGGCTTACCAAAAATTTATTTATTGCCTAATCCTTGCTATGATGGTGCACAAGGTTTGGGGATTTCTTTTGTTGCTGGGACGAAACAGTCCCGGATCCAAATGTGGAAAATTCCAGAATTTATCCATCCATTATCGGACACCTGTAGCAGAGCTTCTGGGAATTGCTGTAGTAAATTTTTGATGGAATCCTTTTATAGGGGTAAATCAGAAGGGGTGGTAAAAATCTAGATCTAGACTGCCCGGCGGCACTTGCGCACGCCAACACCATGACCTGTGTTTTTGTATTTGGTGACACACGTGTATACGTGTTTGGTACCTTTGCAGGCTACCACCTTTCTTCCCTTAACATCAAAAGCAAAGCCAGTCTCGTCAGCATTAAATACCCTACAAGGGTAATCTAACAGGCTTGGATCCAACTTGTCGACACAAGCCTTAAACTCAGCGTACCATCTTGCTATAGCCTGTGGAGTCACCAATGCACGCTCTTTTCCAAGAGACATCGGAGTTCTTGTTGAGAGCTCCGGATTTCTCTTGAAAAAGCCCTGCAACCATTTCCTGCTTGGCATTTTTGCAGCTGCATCCCTCTTTTCTAGTATTTTTTTGGCCGCTTCTCGCACCTCCTCGTGGGTTTTCCCAAAACCTCTTTCAGCTAGGTTTAAAAACCAACTGGCCAGTTGCTTTTCATCCTCTGTTGTCAAGGGGTTTTTTTTGTTGCCCTCAATAGGACTCTTTCCCTTGAATTTTTCATATAGCGTAGCAAGTGGAATACCATACACCTGGACAGCTTGTCGAAAAGACATCTCTTTCTTTTTAATGCTTTCGACAGCATCCATAACTTTATCACAGGGTTCGTACGCAGTCTGGAAAGTCTGGAAAAAGTCTTGAATTTCAAAAAGTGAATTTAAGACTTAAAAAAGTCTGGAAAATCGCTAGTTTTTGGGCAGGATTTTTTAAAAGTCTGGAAAAAGTCTGGAATCTAGTTTTAGAAACAAAACTTCGTAGTCCATATTTTCCAACTTAAAAAATTGCTATTTTTAAGTAAATTTACTCCAATTTTTTTCCCGCGCTGTCGCGCGCGTTTACACTATGTTGTGACGTTTTTTCGCTGGTTTGCAGAAAAAAATGCTCAGTTACTAGATCTACGTCATTGGGAGAAGAGGGGAAGGGAGGGAAGAGATATTTTGTGGCTCGACTGACCGTGTGAATGTGTTACAAGTACTTAAAAATGTCATTTAATAAAAGAATGATCGCCCTCAGAATTGTTAGGCTCTCGATTTTACCCGCTATTTTTTCATCGTTTGAGTTTGCATGCAGGCAGTCATAACAAAAAGTTATGGGGAAGAATTGTGAGTGGTAGTTTAGATATAATTTATCAGCTGTAAGGTGTCATCCTTTTATGACTTACAACAATTTTTTGGATTTTAGACCCCCCCCCCCCCCCCCCCCCTTCCCCACTCCCCCGCCCTCTGTTCACACGCGTTCCCTTACTTTGGATTAATATAATAACATTTATAAGATTAATAAGTCGCAAGGCCTCCTTGGGTTCATACCTGTATTTTTGTTTGCTTCAGCTTAACAAAGAGGTACTATTTTTATTTAGGAGTCGTCCATAAATGACGTCACACTCCGGAAAGACCCGTTTCTCAGCTATTACTATAAGCACAAACAGTGAATGATTTTTTTTTTTTGCTCCACATTTTTTTTTACAAGTAGCCTATATTTATTTAGGCTACTTAACAAGAGCAGACCTAAATTAATACATTAAATTATTATTCTTTGAAGTAATTAACTGTCACTATTATGCAATACCATTTTAATGATAGTTTAATTGAAAACATAAGCAATTAGATCAGGAACAGATTACATAAGTCTAATGTTGGAAACAAAATAGTTGCATAATTTTAATCAATTATTTTAATTGTTAAAATTTTAGGCAAACTTAGAAAAAATGTTTTTTTGTCAATTTGGCTAGAGAAAGTTCACTATGAATATAGCTCAATTGCCTAAAATAAATGTCAATTTAGTATAAGTAATTATAATGACAGTACAAATAGTGCATCATTTTAAAAAATTATTCGCTAACACATTATCTGCCTAAAGTCTGGAATTTTTCCAAAAAAGTCTGGAAAATGTCTGGAAAAAGTCTGGAATTTCATTTTCAAAAAGCAGTACGAACCCTGTTATCAGTATCATGCTTAACTCTTTTCATCTTTGGTTTGACTTTGATTAGATTTAGATAGATCTATGTAACAAGCTAAACTGAAAATGCATACAATGAATGGGTTACTGAAGTAGATGTGTCTATCTATGATATTTCTGCAGAAGTCGTTCGGTCAACTTGACAACAAATTGTAAATGACTGAGTTTTGGTGTATCTGGATTTTTTTCTGTACAAAATGTAACTATTTAGAACAGTTTGGTTGAGAAGATGGCGAAAAAGTTTTTTATACCACACCTTAGTACGTTTCCGCTCTATTGGAAATGCTGCGAGCATTTGGTCGCCAACATCAACCGCACCCATATGCTGGTTGTACGTCAGAATTGCACTGGGTTTCGGTTTATCCACGCCACGTTTTGTAATAGTTTCCATGGAATTGGTGTGGTATGTGGACAAAACAGTTACTTCTTATTTGTCCATCCATTTCAAGGCCATGAGATCATCTGTAAAACGAGATATTGTTTCACCACGTTTTATCTTCTTTTTGAGATCTGCCGGCATATTTTTTCTGTTCAGTCGGACGGTGCCAACTGCGTCTGTGCCATTTATGTGAAGTTGGCGATACAATGCAGGTGAACTGTACCAGTTGTCAAGAAATAAACAATATCCTTTTTCCAGAAGATCTTTCATCGATGTCATGACAATTTTTGATGACTTCAGGTCGTCTGCAGCATCATCCAGTTTCATCGCTGTTCCTATGTGTATCATGGCCTTCCAGATATAGCCTGATTCAGATTCACATAAGGCATAAGATTTTATTCCAAATCTAGCTCTCTTCATTGGAATATATTGTTTCATTTGCAGTCTGCCTTTCCAAAACAATGATTCATCAATGGCTACATTTTGAGATGGAATGTAAACTGTAGAAAAATTGGCAATAAGTGCATCATAAAAGTGTTTTATTTTCCAGAAGGATTTTTCTGATGCAGATGTAGTGGGTGGCAAGGCTTCATTGATTGACAAAATGTAAGCGTTCCAAAATTAGACTGAATCGCTGTTCACTCATAATTCTCAGAATGTAAGATGTTTCCAAAATAGGTTTAGTAGACCAATACATTTCTTGTTCAGGTTTATGTATCATACTTTGAATAAGAATCACGGCTACGAAAACATGCAACTCGTTTGCATCCACATCCTTCCATTTCGCCATCCTTTATCTTTTATGTGCTCTACGTGCATGTCCTGCCAGTTAATTGGCTCTCCTGTTTGTTTCTATAACAATAACGTCAAGCATTTCATCCGTGATAAAAATGTTGAAGTATGATAGAGGATCAGTGTCATCGTTTATGTTTACCTTCAAACCAGGTGTTCCTGTAAATACTTGCTGTGTTCGTCTCATAAAGTAATCACTTTTCCAGTCAAAAAATATCAGAAAATGCGGGTTGACCAACAGTATCGGTGCCGTCATTATCACTGTCGTCAACGGTAAAGGGGTTAAAAAAAATGACAGCTTAGGCTTAGAGACAAGTTTTGTTATTTAGTATTTAGATTCTAGGGCCTACTGAATCAATCAGGCCCAAAACCTTAATAAAAAATACTTTTCAAAATGATGCTTATTTTTGAGTTTTGATAGATCTAGAATCTAGTGGAAATAGGCAATAGGGGGTCGGAAAGTGCAATTTTAAGTATATAGTAGATCTAGTAGAAACAATTTAACTCTAAAACTAAACATACAAATTTAAAGAAACTTTGCAGTCATCAGGAAGTTTGTATTTTTAATGGAATTGCAAAGGGAAATTTTGATATTTTAAAAAATTAAATTTTTAGTTTATTTTACTATTTTCCCTCATTGTTTAGCATTTTATATCAGTAGAACGCCAAAATGTAATATTAAAAACTTTAAAAAAAATTATAATAAAGTGAAACACCTTTGCACGACCATAGTAAAATATGTTAAGCACACATAGCACAAATTATAAGCAATTCTGATAAGAAATAATTGAATGAGATTGCTACCCCTGTCATCACTACCTTAAAATTTACAAAATGGAGAAAATGCAAAATTAAACTTTCAAATCAAAATTTTTTATTATGTACAAATATCTATAAGGAAAAGCATGCATGATTTACATAGATAATTCAAGTGTCCAACATAATAGATGTGAGAAATAATCTAAAAACCTGCAGAATTTTTTAAAAATTTTGAACCACCCCACCTATAATAATTAAAAAAAAAATTTCCCTGCACTGTAACTTTTACCACCTTCCGAACTCTCAGTATTGCTGGGCAACAATCCTGGCACTATTTCTTTTCTTCTTCTTTTCACCTCCAAGCACTCCTTCCTTTCAGCCTTAGATACACGCTGTGTGTCCCTTTTCCCCCCTTTTTTCAGTGTTACTTTACTGATTTAACAGCCAATGTGCTGCAAAAAATTGTGCAGACAAACACTTCCTGAGTTGAACTCAGCTACGGATAGTGAAGTGCCCACCTCAACTCTTTATTTTCCCTACAAAAATATGCTTGGGGCAGCGAGCCCAAATCTTGGCATGTATACTTTCATTTGCATTTTGTGTCATGCCTGACAAGCATCAGGAGAGCAGACTATATTAGAGGTGAGCCTCTCATAAATAGGCTTTACCTTTTCAGCCACCACCTCTGATAGAAAGCAGCTGCTCCTCCCAATGTGTGAAGGAGGTTTCAAATTGAGAGCAAGAGATCGCTGCCTAAAGCACAAGGACGATTCACTGGCAGGACTGTCACTGTGGTTTGGTTTATCGTCGGTTGATGTAGCGTGGTTAAAACTCATCTTTTGTCTCAGTATTGCTCCACCTGCTGGACACAGCCTTCTTGTAATATTTTTGCTGCGGGTTCATTTTTACCTGAAGGTAAAACATTTTTGTTTTACAAACAAGAAAAGAAAGATTGTAGTAATTCTTATATGATGCAAGAAATTTTGAATTGCGCTCACTTGTGTCAGGCTCCCTGTTTTACGCCCACCTAATGTCCGGCCACTTGGACTCACATGCCACCAGGTTCCTGAGTGATGTGCCATTATTCTTCGACACATGGTTAGTGCACTCTTCTTTTTGGATTGGCACATCATAAGGTGACAGGATCATGAGCTCATTGTAGGTTTTGCAATCACCATCGCTGACAAACTTAGTGTACCTCAGACCATTTGTCTAATGAACGCTGCCACATGGTCTTTGCTGCCTCTACCTCCATGAGACCTGAAGACCCAGTATGGTTTATGTCACAGTCACCTTTGTGTGACTCATACCACTCTAAGTAGGCCTCCTGTCCCTCTTTCCTCTTAATCTTGCCTGTTGTTGAACACAGCTAGATTAAATAAGATTTCAGTAGCAAATTATAATTATTTTGACAACACAAATATACTTTGATAATAAAACTATAATTATTATTCTTACCTGACAGTGTGTGGACATAACATGAAAATCCACTGCCAATCCTGTTGTTGACTCAATGACAACGCCAAGTCCATGTTTTGAGGTATGACCCCTCTTGTGCCACGTACCATCAAAACTGACAGTGATGTCAAGAGGTTTATCCGCTTCTGCGCCATACAGTTTTTTGACTGTATTTACAGCTTCAGCTTTGACAACATCACTGAAAGCTGCATTTTTCTTGTGTATGGCATTGAGATGGGCCATGTAAGTCTTTTGTTCCATTGAGTCCATCCCCATCACCTCACAGAATGCTTCCATCCCAGCATGTCCAAGTCCTATGTTTAGAAAAGAAGCAACCAGCCGCCTGTTAATCTCATAATGCTTGCTATCTGCAAGTGTTTTAGATGTTGGAGTGCTACCATGGAGCACATTACACTTGGAGAAAGCAACTCGCAAGATCAGCACAGAGCCAGTTCTCTTTTCACAAGATAACGCAAGCTTTTCACAGCATACATTACAGCTCAGCTCGCTGAATAGGCTGCCCAAATTGCTTGGATCAATCAAAGCATATGATGAGAGCTCGTTGCTTTTAGGCACATCAACATCAGGCTTGTCTTGAAATAAACAGGCAGAAAAGTTTAGCTTCCGCTTGGAAGCAGATTCTCTGGAGGTTCGTGTTGACGCATTCTTTCCATCTCCTGTAGACATTCCTCATTGCAGGGTTTTTTCCTGTTAGCTTGCTGCAATCCAATTCCACAATGCGTACGCCTTCGAGTGATCGTACTCAACTGAGCGCAACATACGTTTCGGCGCATCCATGTTTTCATGTTTTGTGTGTGCATTTCTGAGTCCTCTGGGTCCACAAAATTGTCTTCACTGACAACAGAATGCTAAAAAAAAATCCATGACCTAGCTGTGAAATATTGTGGTTAGCAGCCCAGCCATCCGAAATTATGTGAGTTCCAGGCAAGATGTGCTGCAGAATGTAAGCCTGGAGCGTGGCTGCTGACCTGTCCTGCACTACAGTAAAAAAAAACCACCTGCCACTGTCCTTCTCAATGCCACCAAAGACCCAGTGACCCTCTCGCCATTGTCCACGGTGATTTTTCCGATGGAAATACTTCGACTCGATTTCCACCACAATAGGTTTACTGTGGTCATCCCAGACGACTGCATCCAATTCATACATTCTTCTCTCATGAAGTTGCACCAGTTGACCCCTGAATTTTCAGCAACATCAGCTTCATGCAAAATTTGCCTTTGCAGCATATTGTGTGCCCAACAGTAAATAATTACAACAATTTTCTGGATCGATATTTTGCTGTGCGCAAAAAATGAATGCTCTCTTACAGACCTGCGATAGCTGCAACCATCACTTGACCAGTGTCTGCCATCACTACCCTGTTAGTAACGATTTAAACTGCAAGGCTGATTGCTGTGTACGCACAGAACAGAATTCTGTATTAATCTGCGCCAAGCACAACACTGCAACGCAGAGTCAGGCGTTTGCTATTGTTGGCAGAGAGTTTGCAGACGCCAAACTTCAGTGCGTATGTTGCACACAAGCATAACCTCATTTGCCGGTACAATTGAAAGTGGCGCTTTTGGTCTACCGGCCATGATTCAAATTTTAAAAAGTTGAAATAAAACTAAATTAAATAGGCCTACTAACAATAAATAATTGCATAGAGCATATAGGCCTACAAGTCAAGTAAATACTTAACATAAAATATCAAATAAAGTAATTTAAGCAGATAATTACGACAGGAAAAATGTTTTACAATGTTATTACAACGCTCTGTATTAAAAAAGACAGTTCTGAATATGTATTCAAACAAGAGAGCTCAGAATAAACTAAGGCTTACAGCGTTTCCGGTATAAATATAGTAAAGCATTTCCGGTTGGCAAGGGGTATTCACAGTTGGCTGGGAAAAGCCCCATACGGCTATTCAGTCGGCTGAGAATATAGCAGCGTTACTGTCTGTGTGAGAAGGCCCAAGTGGGTTCATCTTATATACATAAAATCTATATGTAATTGTACTTTAGTTGGAAAAGGACAGCAAAGTAGCTGTTAGCAAGTATTCCCAAATGTGTATAAACTAAACACCAAGTTTATGGCGAATGGTGTGTGTCAGGCATGGTTTCATTTTTTTAACTTAGCAGAGACCTAACAAACTGCAACTTTAACCCTTGAACTGTCAAGTGCAACTGTTCTGTGGTGTCAGGCCATTTTAAGAGTTTTTCGTATGCTTGATAAAATTGTCAAAATTGTGTATTGAATGAAATCAGAGACCCCTATATGTATACATTTTCTGAAAGTATATTGGACAAAGAATCTTTTGATACACAAATAATTTGTTTGTATTTTGTGTATGTTGATAGTGACCTTGACATTTACAAGAAGAGTAAAATTTGACTACTCAACTTGTGCATTCAACCCACCCTAAAACCCCCCCAAAATAATCCAAACCTCACAGAAACTACATTTTTAGATACTAGAAGTCATTTGCTTTTAGATAATACATAGTTTTATAAAGTACTGTTGAAAAGCGATTTTGTATGAATTATTTCATTCATGACTTTCACATTGCGTTCACTAAAAGAAGTATAGCAAATAAGGGATGGATTTTCATTATTAAATCTAGTTTTTTATTAAAATATTTTTATACTGAAACGAAGACCACAAACATAAATGTCCAGACATCTCTTTATTTTTCTCACTGTATTTAATAATATAAAGAAGTTCTAATGTTATTTTCTAATCAAGATCGACGATCGGCAGTTTAGAAAGACATTTTCAAAGTAAAAATGCCCAGATAATATTCACTCCCGTTTTAAAACGAAAATCAAAGCTCATGTACAAACAGAAAGCGATCCGATACCGGAAACAGGAAGGAAATTCATTTTTTAATAGTTACTTCCCCTTAACCAACGTACATTTATTCATTCGCATTTTTAATCGTGATTTTAATATCGGCCGATTTGGTCGGCCGTGACACCACAGAAAGGGGAATTACGGCCGACCATCAGCCGTTATGACAGTTCGTGGGTTAAAAGTGCAGTTATAGCGTTCATAAACATTATTTTCAATTAAAATGTAGCAACACTGATGGCAAATTATGTTAGAAAACTAATTTTATTAGTGCACAAAAGTTCAAAAGGCTGCAAAAATATTGCACAAAATGATTTATGTACAAAATTTACAAACAAAATAATTGAAGTGCATGGCAAACAAGCCTCATGGAACCACCTATCACATGCAGAACAACTCACCCAGTTCATATATTAACCATCCACACACTTGTCTTTTGAAACTTCTTCCATGCCACATTCATTACATAATTCAATTTCACCACCATCCACCTCCTGACTACACATTCTCACAGACACATTTTCTCTTTTTACAACTTAATGACAATGATAGGCCCAACCTTTTTCTTCTGGTAAAATTTTGTTTGTTGTTGGGCCTACCTTTACATTTAACTTTAGACAAAATAACATTACTAAACGAAGCATCAACATTTGTAACATCAGCAACACCATTTGTAACATCAGCAACACCATTTGTAACATCAGCAACACCATTTGCAACATCAGCAACAACATTTGCAACATCAACAACAACATTATCAACATCATCTGCAACATCAACAACATTTGCAACATCAACAATAGTTGTAACATCAGCAACATTAACATTTGCAACATCAACAACATTATCAACATCATCTGCAACATCAACAACATTTGCAACATCAACAATAGTTGTAACATCAGCAACATTAACATTTGTAACATCAGCAACCCCACAATCAGCATTAAGGGGGAAGGCTCCGGTAAAAAAAAAAGCTTTTTTAATACTAGAGATCTAACATTATTTTCTCTACAGCTTTGTTAAGGTACATCTGAATATGCATTTCCACTATATAAAAAAAATGGTAAAAATTTTTTGGTAACTACGACAACGACGGCCGTCTTGAAAAATTGACCTATTCGTAGGATTTCCACCATTTAAAAAGTTTAATTAAGTATAAATTCTTGTTATCCTAACATAGTTTTAGGCACTCAGCTATACATTTTAAGTGTAGATCTTTAAACTAATGTTCAAATTTTGGTATTGACAAAAACACTCAATTTAACACCCCTTAGAATGTTTAAAAATTTATATTTAAACAACTTACAAACCAAATGCCTTGTTGTATATCTGAATGCCCCCAGAATTAAATAAGCCGTAAGTATGCCAAGTGTCATGTCTCTGGCATGTATATTAAATAATTAGTGGAAACTCTACAAACAAAAAAAAAGTTAAAAACTGAGTTTTGAGAAAAACGACATTTTAAGTTTCAAAAGCACAAATTTTTTTTTTATTTACATCATAGCAACACAATAACACATTTTTCACAGTGTATGTCCATATATTAAGAGATTCTAGTGTTTAAAACCTCCAGGAGAGTATGTGGTACCCTCCTTACACTCATGTTCATACTCCACCTCTAAACGGCTCTTTTTCATGTTTTTTCTTTTCCATTTTGAATTACCCCTGTAACGGACGCCTTCTGTCAGACGCAGAATCGGCGAACGTCCCCAGGTTCGTTTAAAGTAGTCAGACAGAAACCTTTCTGGACAGTATGAGCACACCTACATCTACGTGGGCTTGTCTCAAAAGTCTAGGGGTATTGACACGTAGGATAGATGAAACTCAACTTCGGTTAAACTGACAACTACTATTTTAATTTATGCACAAGAATGTACTATAGTCAATAAGTCAACACCAAAGTAAACTTCATTAAGAGCAATAAAATAAACCATAAAAATATCACTCACTGATAACTCAATGATACTGTAATATCTCTAACAATTAGATATTAAAGTCACAGGTAAAGCCGTGGTGTAATACCACACCTAAATACAATATCATAAACCTGGAATGACCATACAACTTGGTGAGATAACACACCTAAGCAATATCTCATAATCATTTGAATAATCACACAACTTGGTGTAATATCACACTTAAACAATATCATAAGTCCTGGAAAGACCATATACTTGGTGAAATAACACACCTAAGCAATAACTCATTAACACTGGAAAAATCACACAACTTTGTGAAATATACACCTAAACAATGTATCTTAAACACTGGAGTGATAAACAACTCCTATGGTGAGGAACTAATATATAGATCACCACGAACTGAAACATTCAAGTAAAAACCACACACACCGCACTGTTGCCTCTAGGAGTCTAGGTCAAAGTCCCTCCTAGAAGTCGTGTCTCGACCTTTTATCAGAGATCAAACCCAAGGGAGGCTACTATAATGTAGCAAGGCCATTGGTCGAGGATCGGTTAAGGATCCTCAATACTAAACAACCATTGGCTGAGGTTCTGACAAGGATTAAAATCCAAGTCACATGCCGTGACTGAGTTCAGTTGACCGCTGCGTACCAATGAACTGATAATTCTCCCAAGGTCAATAATAAAACTCAGGAGACTAAATAATAAAAAGAAAGACCTAAGTAGGTCACACCCCGCTTGCGCTTCCTGGAGCTGTTGCATAGCAATGGCATATTTATTATTAACTGTGCTCCACTGGCACCCAATCTTGTCCATGGCCAATTTGATTCCTACAGGACCACAATTAAACGAAAGTATTGCTAACGATGTAGATGTCTCGACGACAAACTTCGAGGCGAAAAACGCTTTTATTTTAGGGACCGACTCCATATTAGTGAGTTGAAACTCTCATTGGCATTTTGCGTGCACATTTTTGCATGATGCAGATTTGTCTCTGTTAGGCGAACAATAATTGGATATATAAGCCGACCCACCTTTACTGTGAATGTTGGCCGGTGTTTATTTGATTCTCCACTTATTTTAGCCCTTAGAAAATGGCACCATGAATTTTCCCCAACAGGACAGAGCCTGTGGTTAGGTGATTTGTCAGTACTCATCATGTGGAAAAATCCAACCAACACACCTTGCTTCATTTTTTCCACATCAGGGGCATTATCCTTCATGTTTTTGGCATACGTGTTAGTTATCTTTTCAATGATAGGTTTTCTTAGTTTCCTGTTCAATGCAGTCTTGTTAGTTGTTTTTTTTTTAATTTCTAGTGCATTGAACATCCTTTTGGCTATGTGGTTTATGCATTCTTCTTTAGTTACTGGAATATCATAGCAGTTCTGCACTTCATGAAATGCTTTTGCATCTCTGTCGCATAATATTGTGCCATACACAGCTTTCTTTGTTCAACAGACCTCAAAAATTAGCTTTGCTGCCACAGTTTCCATGGCATTTGACGAGCAGTCAGCATTTTTTTTGGCACTTTGGTTTGTGAGCCTGCATCCACTCATCATATTGTGGTGAACCTTGCTTTGGACCAGCAGCACATGTTTTACAGAAGTTGCTGATAACCTGAGTATCCAAAACCAGGCCACTGTCAACATCTATGGCAACACTGACACCATTATGGGATGAGTGGCCACGTTTTTGTCATGTCCCATCATAGGACACTGTGATGACTGTACATCCAGTATTGCTTACTGCCTGACCAGGCTGGGGGGGTCTGCACTGTTAAAATTTGTTACAAATTGACGCTCAACCATATTTTGGAAATGGCTGTTCAGCTCACTGGTTGCTGACTTAACAATATTGTACCTGCCTTCTGCAGTTTTAACATTATGTTTAGTTTTAATAATACAATTAACAATCTCTGAAGCAGGACGCTCAGAAGCACATACAGGCTTACACTTAAAAGTTTAAGTCATTCAAAAGATAAAAAACTTCTCAAAGCCAGAATGTGACGACTCGGCAACAAAAAGCGAGAGAAAAAAAACAGTCACATGAAATAGGGGAAACAGTATAGGAAAAACAATCACTCAATTTATCATTCGAAACAGTAAAACTTTCAACACTGTTCGCAACAATGTTATAATTAGTGGATTTAAATAGACATATCTGCTGGCCAACCAATTCTGCCCCAAAAGGTGTATGTTTTTGTGTAGAGAATTTTGATGGCAGCGTCCTTAGAAACAGTAACATTGGTAAATATTTTTTGACAGCCGACATAGTGTGAAAAATACACATACGAATAAATGAATTTGGAAAAATTTTACGGATGCCACCTATTTCACTAAAATCTTTATCTACATAAAAAATGTCAGTACTCAAACACACATCATGCAAAACACTCAAACATTCAGAGACAAAATCTCCACAGACTCACTCCTCACAAAAGCATGCAAAACAGGCACACCATTACCACTCGCATCAATACACTTCACATTCAACAACGGATACAAATATTCATTCACCTTGTACGTACAGTCAACTATCAAAATAGTACTATTATCTCTCAATAAATCAATCATCTCAACAGTCATAAAAGATATAAACATAAACTGATTGTTGTCCTTAATGCCATACTTAACAACTCCTCCCGCTGCCCTAATCTCATCCAAAATCCTTTCTACAGATTCCACATCACTGCCGTTTTCCTTGAACTTTTCTGTAATTTGCTACATCTTTTGGCAGTACACAACGGTTTTGTTTAGCTCCAATTATCTGTCTCTGCTCAGCAGCCGGAATCTTTGTTTTATTTTACGCAAAGTAAAAGTTTGTTTTTATTTTTAGGTCTACCCTTAACCCTAATACTTTGCAACTTTACTTGCGAAAAGCTGCTGTGGAACTGGAATGGTCTGATATAGTTATAGATTGTTGTGAAATACAGCAAAGCAATATCCTTTACATAAATGAACTTTGCAAAGGAGGCATCCATTAGACGTTTCTATGGGCCTATTTGTGGGGGTATTTCAGTTAGACCTGGAACACTCGTAACATGTTTTTTTCCTGCCGAATTTTCTGTTTGGCTGATGTTTAGTGTTGTCCAGCATGGTAGTGCCAGTGGCTGCAGGAATGTCAGTTGCTGCACGTTGCAAAACAGATGATCCAGCCATGAGCTGATGAATAAGATCA
Organism: Physella acuta; assembly: GCF_028476545.2. NCBI lineage: Eukaryota > Metazoa > Mollusca > Gastropoda > Physidae > Physella > Physella acuta. The sequence goes on along the minus strand of NW_026732588.1, from coordinate 24,669 downwards.
AGTCGAAACTCTAAGTGTGTCTTAGGTTTCTGCCCAGGATGTCTCTGCATAAACTGTTTTTTTTATAAATGATGTAGGCGTTTATTGTGGCAGCCTGAAGCAAAAACCACTTTAGAGACCACCATTTCCTCCTTCTCCTGCCAATGGGATAATATGATCTCAGTTGATCATGTAGATCTACACCACCCATACCCTTGTTGTATGTGTATACTGGTGTAGGTATCTGCATATCCACACGTCTACCAGCAGTGTTTTGCTGTGTTGTTGGCATAGTAGGTTGTGCATTTGTTGATAAAAACCTGCACCGGCCTCTTGTCATGAAAAAAGCAAGCAACTAGGTTTCCTATTTGTCGAAATCGGACTCCAGTTTCAGTTGCTGGTTGTTTTTTAGCTTCAGATTCTTTAATTCCTTAGGCCAACCTTAACCCTAATACTTTGCAACTTGAAAAAGATGCTGTAGAACTGGAAGGGTCTGATAACAAAGTATGACCAGAAGGACATGCTCTGACAAGAGATCTTGGGACTAAATATTTTCTCATAGTTTCCCTTTACTTCATGTCCACTCACAAGATTTGTCATAGTTGGCAAATTTATTTTCAGCTTTACCCTTTATTTTTTTGAGTGAAAGAAGGGACCTTCAAAATGTCATTGATTGTTATAGTGGCTTTCAGTTGTGGACATTTATTTTGCAAATTTAATGAGTTTTTCATTAAGGTCCCTAACAATCCCATGGTAAGCGCTTCACTTGCCAGCAGTTTTATATAATTCCATTTTCCTTATGCATTTCTTGACACTTTTGTTTGTTTTAGTATATTCTTCAAGGGCTTTTAATTTAGCAGCCAGTGTACGACTGTTGTGCCTTCTTTTTTCTCTCCTCAATATTTTCAGAGTATCTGCTGAATTCCATTCCTTATTTTGCCTTTTAATAGGGCCTAGTTCTTCTTCACATGTTGATGTAAATAGGTTTTTAGTTTTTTCCCATTTTCCCTCAATGGTCTGTTCCTTTATTAGTCTTTTTAGGACCTGAAACTTGTTTGTGATATGGAGCTTAAATTCAGGTGGCTTAGAGGGGTCCTTAAGTTGGCCAGTGTTATACTTGTTTCCTTTTGTTTTCCCAGGAGGTGCGACAGGCAAACCTAACCTAATTAAAAGCTTTTTAAATTTATTTAAATCTTCCTTACATTAAAAATATGACATAAAATCTTGACAACATTAGTTTTTGAAAACAATCAGCAAGCGGGGGTCTGGTGATTTAGTACTTTTTTTTTATTTTGGAGTGATAAGACTCGGAGTGGTTAGTGGTATTTACACCTAAAGTAACAGTTTCAAGGTGCAAATAGTCAGCCCACAGCTCTGGTTTATTCCTCCAATTTTGTTCAAAATAATGAACTACATCTTCAGGGGCAACAGACAATACCTTTACTCTTGCTGCATTAAAATCATCTACAGTGCCAGCATTCTTCATCTCTAGAAACAATCTAGTAACAGCTTCAACTAATTGGCTTCGCAAACCTTTTACATAAAGCTTTCTGGATAGCTAACTGTATGTGAAAAGCACATAAGATATTAGCACAGTCAGAAACCTTTTGAATGGAACTCAACTCAGAAAAATCTTTATCTATAAAGAAACAAGGTACAGAATGCTTATAGCAATCTTTAAAAAACATCAAACAGCGAACAAGAACATCTTGCTGCTCTGAGCTCAAAAAAGCATGAAGGACAGGACGACGCCTACCATTATTGTCAACAACCATAAAATGGTTAACAATGGCAAATTATAAATATTTGTTTTGTGATATCCATCACCAAAACTTCAGGAAACTTATTTAAAGTATCTACCATGTCCCTAGTCATTTAGACTAAATAAACAAAATCCCCTCCCACATTCCTACCAAAATCAACCCTTCCACCCGCACTCACTATCCCATTCAAAATCTTCTCTGCCTCTTGTTGGTCTGTCCCTTTTTTGTGTGTTGGCTTTAATTTCGCACGCAAATTGCTGACATCCTTTGGTGCCACTGTTACATTCTGATCTGAAAAAAGACATCTCTCACATCTGTGTTGGAAAAAGAATTGCACAGAAGGATGGTCTCAATAACCGGGTTCATGGCTACACATCTTCTGGTAGCGCATCTGCCACCTAAAAAAGAAGTAAGAGATCACTTGAAAATTATCATTTTGAGTTCTCTGACCTGTGCACTAATCAGCAAACAAAACTGTAACACTGGTCATACCTCTTTTGACAAAACATGATTTGTATGGGTCAGGTCTGACTGCACAACCTGTCCTCCACCTGCATTATTTTAACACGTAGTCTGGATGAGCATCCAACATCAGGTACCTTTAAAAAAAAGGGCAAAATATGTCAGTTCTAATAAAAAAAATTAGATATCCAATTGATACAGGCTATAAAACTCAGGGACCCTTAAAAGATAATTTAAGTGGTAAAATGACGAACATAGAAAATAAAACAAAAACACCATTACTAACCTTTGATTCTAATTCCTTTTGTAGACAAGTCTCTTTCAGCACCAAGCTTGCATTCATAGAGTATAAAATTATACACTAAATTCTCTGATTCAGTGGCTGAACATAACTATTAAAAAAAACCTCCTTAGGCTTTGCTAATCTGGTCAATGCCAGTCCGGCTAAACCCAGACTGGTTAAACCCTAACCTTAGTCTTAATAAAAAAAAACATAAAAAGTAAATAAGCTTATCGGTTTTATTTACATTTTAAAAAATGAAACCATCAATAAGAAAAATGTAAAAATTATCTCAAATTCAAAATATCCTAATCAAACACTAAACAAACAAAACACATAACTTCGTTGGAATATTATAAACCTTCGATGTCTCTGATAGCCTAGGTTTCTGACTGACAGACAACCTTCCTATTCCCTACGGCAATGGTATTGGGCGTAGGATTTCAGCTTCTCTCATGGTTAAAGCTTGCGGGAAATCCTGGCTATGTACATGGAGACTGTGATTTTTTGCAGTGGTAAATGACTCCTTGCAAAATACGATATGTCTTGTGCCGTTTTCCTATTGCAAATATCACAGGACCATCGCTTTCTATCTATACCTTGATTGTAAAATTGCAGCTTGCATTGGACGTTGCAGACTGTGAAAGTCATCTGGTTCTTTAGCAACTTCCCCATAGCAAGCTAAACCAGTGCAGCCTCTTGGAATCACCATTTGCATCGAAGCCCCCGATTTGAGTTGCATGTCTATCTAGATACACACCGACTTCCCCACAGGAATTAAACCAGTCCACAATATTATTGGGGCGTTGTATGTTAGCTTCTCTCATGGTTAAAGCTTGCGGGAAATCCTGGCTGAAACAGTACTTGGAGACTGTTATTTTTTGCACAGGGAAACGACTCCTTGCAAAAAACTATGTCGCGCACACTTGTTTCTTATTGCACAAATCACAGGACCATCACTTTCTATCTATACCTTGATTGTAAACTTGCAGCTTGCATTGGACATTGCAATTTCGTCCTTTTAAGCTGCATTAAACTCATAAATGATGCTAGAATTCTTCATTTAAAGTCTAGTTAAGGCATCAACTAATAGTTTGTAATCCTCTTCTGCACAGAGCCTCTTGAATGGCCAAATGTATGTAAAAAGCACATAAAATACTTGCTCCGGCAAGAACCTCATGTACAGAATATAATTCAATTAAAGTTTTATAAATTTTATATTACATAGGCCAATACAAATGCCTATACATTATTTTAAAGATTATTTTCTTGTTCAAAACTTTCTTCAAAAACATAGAGCCAGAAATTAGTCTAAGAGGTCACGCAGCCATAAATTTGTTATAGAGGGAGATAACTGAGGAACACTAAACTGGTATATCTATCTTTTGTTTTTTTATCGAACCACCTACTTGCTGTCTGGGTTCAAGTGCCCCAGAGCTGCTGAACATTGAACTCATAACCATCCACCACAGCTCAACATATCAGTTCCTCGTCCTTTTCTTGACAACCCACATCACTTCAATCTGTTGGCTCTTACTGTGCCAAGGCAGGCTACTCTTTGTTTGTGAAGGGTGGCTTGAAGGTTGATAGCATTAAACCAGTTATCAATATACAGTTTGTGTCATACACCTCTTGGAACATCCTGAAGTAACTAATACAATGTTACTGTACGGACCTAAGTCTGGTTGACCAGGATATAGGTCAATTTTACCGGAATAGGCTTGTAGATCATGAATCAAACCACTAGCTCCTGAGCAAATTTTGTAGCCCCACTGTTTGGGCTTTTTGGTTTTGTACTTTAATAGATGAGTCTCCTTGAAAGGGACAACCTGTTCGACATTTCAGATTTAGGGTGGATGATTTTTTTTGGTAAAATGCATTTAAAAATAGTCGTATTTTACCTAGCTTGTCACTGCTTGTCTTCTGCATTGTCAGAGAAATGTAGATTTCCTTAAATCTCCTCGTATCTTTATTATGACATTGTGTCAGCCACTTAACATCTGGTGCTTGGTCCTACTTACCTCCTTCCCCCACAAACATTGACTTCGCCAAAGTTGTCCACATTGGACATACGCCACTCGTAGGCTTTGGCGTCAAGTTCAGACATCTTTAAAAAGGTATCCATGCCTTCTTCACAAAAATTTGGCAAGTGGCATTTCATCCCCATTGTGTCGATGAGTGTAGGGGACTTCATCTCTTTCTCCAACTCCTATCTCTTAACTTGGATGACATTCATTTGCATGCAACTTCTTTTTCTTTAAGAGCGAGGGCATTTATTTTCATGGCTTCATGCTGCCTTTATCTGTTTTGAAGTCATCATAAAGTGGTGGTGTTTCTGTCTGTGACACGAACACTGCAAACAAAGCAGTCCATTTCCTTTTTGCCCTCCAGGTGGACCAGGGCATGCTAGACAGCTTGAAGCTCTTCAGGCGGAGCTTCTGCTGCTGAATGCTCTTTGCCACAAAGAGATTCAACAATGCTTGTAATGGGGTTTGCCGGAAGCCAATGAATAAATTATCCTGGAATTCAAAACTGCTGTGTCAGTAAGGCTATGGAATATTTTCTTCCAGTATCTTCTTGTTGATCTTTCAGCTGCATAATGATATATTTGCTTATCACTTAGGTCGAAGCCACCCATGAATGAGTTATAATAAAAAAAAATTGCTGTGGGTTTAATTTTTTCCTTGGTTTTTACCACTCTAAACCAGCTGATAACAAACACTTTGAGAATTTTCCAACTAAATGACACGCAAGCTTAGTGCCATCAACTTCTGTGCAGAAACATATTTCCTTTATGAAAGATCGAGTGTAGATATTTACATTCATATCTGGTCACATTATTGTTTGATTTCCAGTCTTGAAATATTCTTCTTAAAAATACTGTGCAAACTTTTGTCCTCATAGGGACTTGAATCTTTGTAGGTCTCCTTTGTCCTTGTATCATAGTTGGAGATCCATTGGATGATCTTCTCAACTTCAATTACCTGTTCTCTCTCCATACCTTCATTGTTTCAGTATGTGTAGTGCATTTAGTTCCACTACAGTACAATTGTACAGCCTTCTGAAATAGTATTCAAAATAATCAGCTAATTTGATTTTATAGAGTTCCTGATTTTGCTGAAGTTTGAAAAGAACAGTAGTTTGAGACCTTACCTTTTTTCATATAGCAGTTTATAAAACCCTTTGTTCTTTTGAATTGGTAAGCCAGTTTTTTAAAATCACATCAAGCTTTGCATTAACAAATGTGGGAGGATTTCTTGTTATGTAGATCTTACACTATTATGAGCAACTAAACCATACAATATACAAATTCTCCTGATAGTGTAATGATTGAAAAGTAATTATTTTAAGCTATACAATATACATGATCCTGACATGGCTGACTCAGAGAATAGAATTAAACTTTGCATGATTTAGCAGCATACAATATATTTTAAAAATCCTGACTTTTGTGGCCAAAAAAAAAAAGTTGACACATTTTATTTGCAAAATCTATTAAGTCAGAGAAAAGTTGTATAATGCATTAGATCTGAATTCAATGTCTTGCCCGTCAGAGAAAAGTTGTATAGCAAATTTGATTAACAATATTGAATCAGTCAGAGAAAAATTGTATGGTTGTTGCAGCTTGTAGAAATTTTATCAGAACAAATATAGTTTGGATATTTCCTATGGCCAGCTAACAGTAAGTTTATAGCATCCTTATCCTCTTAAAGTTCCTATGCTGTGCACAAGAGCTTTCTAAAAATAAAGGTTTCATCTTTCCATAGAAGGTGAAAATATTCTTCTGACTCAAGCCTTTCTAAAATGTATATTGTTTGCTTTCCAAACTCTTAACTAGAAGGGCACACTAATTTGATGTCACTTTCAAATGTTTTCCACTCTCTGGAAAAGAGAAAAGCAATTTCATTTTAATCTCACCAGCTTTCTAGTGCTAATTGTGTTTATTAAATAAATACTATACCAACATAACAAAACACACTTAACAACATAACCAAATATTCTTACTAAGGTAAGAGGCTAAAGCCTCAGCATTTTTATAAATATCTCAATGGCAGTTCGACATCATTGATTTCAAATAAAACAGAACTACAGTTTTAAACTTGAAAAAATAATAAAAAGAATTTCATAAATGGATGTTTTTTAATTACTAAAAACAGAAGATGCATCAATACAGCAGTATATTGTATATGATTTATATTTGTTTTCATGGACAATCATCATTTAAATTCTTAATTAAAAGTTTAATTCAGCATTCTTGTCTCTAAAATTCCACTTCCATACTGTTTCATTTACCTAGATATTTAAATAAATAATTTTTAAGAGGTTTCAGTATTATGAAAAAAATCATTGATTAAAACAGACAGTCAATATGGCAATTACATTGAAATTCACTAACACCCCTCTAGACCCCCTGTTGAAATTAGCCACTGCAAGGGCTGGGGCTATAGCTTCCCTTTTACTGCCAACAAATATGTGCTTGGGCCAATGCGACCACACTGAGTGGAATCTTTCATTTGCATTCTGTCATGCCCAGCAAACACCTAGACATGAGTTTATCCTGAGTTAGGCGCTCATACACTGGCTTCACATATTTAGCCACAACTTCATTTAAAAATGTTTTTCTTTTCATGTCTGGGAGCAGCCTCTCCTTGTGCCACTGCCTTTTTGTAAAAGCACCACGAATTTCTTCCTTCAGGATACAGATCATGTGTTGGCTTGGTGTTAGGAGATATGGAGTGGTAAAATGAAGCCCAAATTTTATTTTGTAGCTCCTGGACACTGTCATTGTTGCTGATGACAGCATTCTTATAGTACCGCTGCAGCAAGCCTAGAAGCAAAAGAATTTTTTTTTAAACCTGAATTAATATTAAACATAAAATGAAATAAATGTTGATTAGGTTGCAAAAAGTAAAATGGAAGTATACCTGTGTCAAGCTTCCAGATTTTGTGCCACCTCTTTTCTTTTCATCTGATACCAAGCTCCTCAATGCTGCTCCCAGTCTCTTGCTCACATGGTTTACACACTCCTCCTTCTTTATAACTGCATCACTGATAAGTTTGGTGTTTCTCAGGGCACTCTCCAAAGACCTGCCCCAAAGCACTTTGGCAGCAGCTACCTCCATTGCCCTGGCCGACCCAGTATGGTTAGCACAGCAGTCTTGCTTGTGCTCCTCCACCCATGTAGCATAATCTGGAGAATCCTTCATATCTTGGCCAGTGGCTGCACATGTCTGAAAATGAACAGCAGTTAGTACAATATATTCCTATATTCAGGAACATGAATTTTATTTAAATCAATTTACAAAAAAAAATTATTCTCACTGAACTAACCTGACAATAACTGGATAGTACGTGGTAATCAATTACCAGTCCCGTCTCCTGCTCTATAACTGCTCCAATTCCATGCTTACTTGTGTGACCTCTTTTCTGCCAGGATCCATCAAAGCTGACTACCACATCTGTCTCTGAGCTGGTTGCACTGTGAACCTCTCTAACTTTACTTATTGACTTCTCTTTTTGCTGAGGGGATTAAGGGGGGTTTACAGGATAATTTTTTTTAAGTACGTTTTAAACTATTTTCTTAATTTTAGGAAACTTGTGTGTTTGTATAGTTAAGAGAGAAAAAAAAACAATTTTTTTTTGCTGTAGATACACTTGTTATGTAATAAGTTACACGTGTAAGCCCTGCTAGGGGGGGGGGGGGATACCTTAAAATCTATCTACCCTTCCCTAGGCTTATCTATTACTACCTACTGTCCGGTCAGTGCAAGCCCGGATAAACCCAGGCTGGTTAATAACCTAACCTTTGTCTAAATAATGAAAACAAAAAAACTTTAACAATAATATAAAATTTATTTAACAAAATAATAAATATGGAACCAAAAGTTATTATAAAAAACCAGAATCTAGATCTAGACAAAACACTCAAGACATACAAAACAAACAGAACTCAACGAAACAAAACACCCAATTTCGGACCACCGTCCTAGAAAGAGGAAAAATAGACAAATTAATTCAAAATGTAAAAAAAGTTATACACAAGGCAGTAAGCTGACACAATTGTCAGCCTAAACAAGAGGCTCTCATAAATGAAAGTAAAATCTACAATAATCCATGACTAAACCCAGGCCATCGTGCTACCACGTGGTCTGGATAAAACAAACATTGAGACTTCTCAAAGTCGAAGTGACTAAATAGATCTAGTATATAGTCACTTTGTATACAAAATCAGCAAACAAAAATATGGAAAACATAATAAAACACTATAAAAATAACCCTACGTTACCATACACCACATAAACGTGACACAGAAACTCTTCAACACACAGGCCTCGACATTCCAGCAGAATGTCCCTCCATGTCGACACACCACATTCACGAACAAAGAAACCAATACTACGAACAAAGAAACCAATGCTATGCACAAGAAAATAGTCCCTAATACAATAATAAGTAACATTCAGGACATAAAGCAAAGTGGAGCAACAATCCAAAACAAAGTTTGCATAAATAATAACATTAAAATGTAAACAAGACACAATAACCAGGCTACAAACCATTGTAAAATCAAAATCATATCAGCGCCATAATAGCGGACTACTTAACTAAAAACCACAACAATCCTCAAAGGAACATAAAAAGCGACATTCGCCTTCTTAGTTACAAATAATTATAATAACAGATAAACACACTCCAGCCGCTCACATACACGCCCCTCAAAGCTTGCGGTCACCGCAAGCTAACAAACCTGAAAAACATTTCAGCCCACAGGGCACAATCATAAATGTTACAAAAAAACAAAAACTTTCCAAAAAAACCAGCCCACAGGGCACAATCACAATTTTTGCAAAATACAATTTTGAAAGAACTTGCAAAAAAATCAGCCCACAGGGCACAATCATAAATTTTACAAAAAACAATTTTGCAAAAAAAAATCAGACGATGTGGCTGTAGCAGCCGGCGGTACAACTTTGACCGGCCTTGGGGAGGGCGGTTGAGCCTTGGGAGGCACATATCTCCTAATCTGTGTGCTGGCCACCCGGCGGGTGCCAGAAGGGCCATCTTTCTTTTTAATGGCGTAACACCCGCCGGTGATCGGAGGTAATTCGACCACGACATAAACTGTCGGGCCGTCCAGGTCTACTATTTTGCGTCTGCCAAGTGGGGGTTGTCTCAGAAGGACCAGGTCGCCTATGGCCATTTCAGCTACAGGTGCCTTTTTGACCTGTTTGTCCTTCTTGCTTGACTCTGTCTGGGGGCATGCCCCAGCACCACCACCCGGTGCCTTAATTAAGGATGGGTTAGGTTGAACCATTGCCTCTAGTTCCTCAGATTGGTTCACCTTTACACTGGTTATGCTGGCGCGTAGGCAGGATGTTGGGCCTGATACCACTGACGGATCTGGGTGAAAAGGTTGGTCTAATGGCTGTACCACCTTGTCGTCCTTCATTCTGGGGTCTCCTTCCGTCGCCTGAATGGTTGGTATACCATTGGCAGGCACCAGAGTCCTTTCGCAGGGGCGTAGGACCTTGTCCCCTCGCCATACCTTCGGTGTCACTTGATTCCCTTTGGGCTCATATTTCTTTGCCATATGGCAATGACGGGCGAGGTGACCCCTCTGGTGACAGTTATAGCAGCCCTTGGATTGGACCTCCGTGCGCTTGCGAGTGCTTGGCGCACATTGGACAATTTGGTGTCCCACGTAAAGTGCTTCAGCAGAGCAGCAAGCTGCTCTGTGAGCCTGTTGACTTTGTCCTCCAGCTTGGACCTAAATGAACATTTTTCAATTGGCCTGGCATTTATTGCTGCCACGTAGGCAGGTTCAGCAAGAGGGTCCTCGTCTCCAGACCATCGAATGGCCGCATCCCGTATGGCCAGGAAGGGGATCTTAGGGTCCCGGAAAATCAGCTCGTGCAGATGGCGTCTGACTGTGGCCTGGCTCAGGTTTTCCACGAACTGGTCTCGAAGAAACCCTGCAGGTCCCACAGACATATTTTAAAATGTAGGTGTCTTTAAAAGTATTGTAGTCACTATCATTAAATTTTGTATAGTTGGTCTTTAGTATGTTTTAGATGATATAGTGAGAGCATTTTTAAATAGACCTAAAACTTTTAAAGATGCCTTGTATCCTTGAGGGTCATGAAAAATGAACTTTATATTTTCAGAGAATGGACATTGTAATTTACTTTTTACTAAATCCATAAGGGATATATGAAAATGAATTTAGAATATTGAATCTTCTCAATAATTATATCAGCAACATTTTAAAAATAATTCTTTTAACTCATAATACATACCTGGCAATAAGTTGACATAACATTTGAGTCAATTGCAAGCCCTGTCTTGACATCTATGACGACACCAACACCCAGCTTTGAGTTGTCCTCGCTTGGCCCATGTGCCGTCGTAACTGACAGCTATAGTGTGTGGGTTTTCACTTTCAGAATATGCTGCTTTCACTTTCTCTGCAGACTCGTCAAAAATTGAATTGAGCTCTACAGCCATAGCCTTCTCTATCAGTTTTACGTGGTCATTGAATGCTTGGCAGGTCAGCATATCCAGTCCCATAACCTCAGAAAATTTAGCCAGGTGCGAGTATCTTATGTCTGCATACAAAGATGCAAACACAATTCCCCTGTTTTGTTGAAATACCTTTGTGGAACACTTCTTTGAGGTGTAGGCTTGTGACCTAATACTTTCACAATGTCCACAGTAAAGTTTTACTGGTACTGCCAGTTGTGGCTTATGTTGCATAATCCTGCCACACCACAAAATCTATCAGCTCCTCCATATCCAACTTGTCCTCTTTCCGTAAATGTTTTTTTTTTATGGCTCACCAAGTAATATTGTTTCCATCTCACCTTCCTTGTCCTTGTTTTAGTTTTTCTAGCAAACAAAAGACTCCATGGTGATCTTTTCCGACGATTACCTACCACCACTCAGTTGTGTTTTTGGTTCTTGGGATCCCATTAAGATAAATGTCATACACAGGACCAGAATTCCGGTGGCGATAGCAGTGGAACCCTCCCCTCTCTAGTATTTAAAAACCCCACTCGACAACAAACGTAAGTCTTGTCAAACCACTTCACACGGCCGGTCGTCTTAGGTGGATAAATATATTTTAGTTCATTAATTTAAATACCGCCATAATCTTTGCATCTGGAAGAAATGACAGTGCTTCTATTAGCCACATAAGCAGGCAAAACTGGATCCTGACCATAAAGAACTGCCAAGCCTAACTCTTATAACTTTCATCAAATATGCATGCATTGATTGCAGCTTTTCAAAGTCACTGACCATGGAACTAAGTTTATGTGCATCTTTTCAGAAATATCTGCAAGGTCTGGAATGCTCTTGTATACATTGCCTCTGTTTTTATGTTTGTCTTCCTTATAGTCTGTTGCCCATGTACTGCACCCGAACTATTCTGTTCCTGTTATTTGGAGTTGGAGTAAGTAAAATTTTCTTGATTTTATTGCACTTGTGTATAAAGTGAACCTTGATGACCACAGTGATCCTCATCTTTGGTAATTAAACCTATTATTACTAATAAATATTTGTTTTTTGTCTTTATTAACCCTTTTCCTACAACTGTACAACCCTTTTTCACTGTATTAGACTACAAGGTGGGTCATTTTGACCCATATACTTTTTAATAAGAGTCCTATAATTTTTTGATGAAATTATGTATTTTAACAATTAAGTGTAGTGTTAAAATAGTCACCCTTTTTAGTTGTTTGTTTTGGTTATAAAAAGTGTTAAACTACATTAAAAAATAAAACTCCAATACATTTTAAATAACAAGAAACCTTTATTATATTAAATATTTTAATAAACTAATAAGAATTAGTTAGCACATGCTTTGCACATTGGAATAGTGTGATCTTTTCAGATAGAAGTTGCACACTTTTCGCTTAGATGCTCCTTACATCCCTGTAACAACAGTATCAATAGCTACAGGATGTTCATCTCTTTCCAGCAGTTGGTCTAAAGTCTAATGTGATCTGTAGTTGCCTTGGCAAAAAATTCAACCTCTGGCAACCTCAAGCTGAAAACATCGTCAATCGTCATTTTGTGATAGCCTGTTGGTAGGAAATTTCATCTTATAAATGACATTTGCTGCTATTGATGCTACATCTAGCATGTTGTAAAACACCACCATTGGCCACCTTTGGTTTGTCTTTTTGTTGATACAACGTGAGCCATCAAATCCATAGTGTCAACTCCACCCTTTGTAGCATTATAGAAATGTACTATTTCAGGTAGGGTTGTTCCACTACTGGTTGTCATGATCTTTGCTGCATCAGTGTGCATGCTAGATAGTAAAATTAAATATTTTTTTTAGCCAGATTTGTAGCTGACCATAGTTGAATCCTTTCTATAAATAAATTTTGGCTCACCCTTTTTTGTCTGCTTGGGATCCTTGAATTCCATCAGGTATGAACCATTTGTTTCTTCTCAAGGTTCCTATCAAATGCATCTTTTTTTTTCCAGTAATGTATTACACACACACACATTATATATATATTTTTTTTTTCTGGACTAGTTATTAACTTTAATTTATCAGATTTTGCAGGACCTTCAAACCCCACTACTAACTTGGTTGCTGATTCACCATCTGAAGACCTTGCTATTGCTGTTAAGGAAAACACCAAAGATGATACAAGGTGGTCAAGTGCTCCATTATATATATAGATCTATATATATATTTATATAAGCTTTAACTAAATAATTGTAGTTCATTAGTCTTTTACACTATTTATCCTTGCTGCTTTTAGAAAAAAAACACAGGTCAAAACATATTCCTCTTCTGACCCTAGATCATACTGGTAGGTCCTCATCTAGTGTAGTATCTCCCTCTTCAGACAATGCCTGCTCATTTTCTTCATTTTGTTTTTGAAACAATAGAAATAGATTTCTCTCTATTGCAAACAGTATTTGAAATTTTTGGAAACAAAACCGCCACAGAAACAGGATATAGAATAAAAAGTCTGGAAAATATGCAATGGAAAGAACTCTAAAGACATAGCCCATACAGAGGCCAAAGGGAAGCTATTTGAAATGTGTTTCTTTTTTTTTTTTTTTTTTTTTTTGCACATTATTCAGTTTTGGTATATAAAAAGTGTATGGGTCAAAATTACCCATGTTAGTAGGGAGAGGTATAGTGAACCTAAATCTACTCACCCTCTTTTACAACATGCAATTATTTTTTTTTTTACTTGTTTAAATCTAGAAGCTCAAAACAATTGGGCCAGTGGTTGACCAGAAATTAACTAAATGTAGCATGGACTGGTCAAAATGACCCACCTTGTAGGGTAGGGTTAAACACCACTAAAACGTAGTCATTTTGTTTCACATTGGTAACTGGACCAACTCCATTTATCCTTTTCTGAATTGGACATATTTTCACCTTTAATATCATTGAAAGATTATGACTCAGATATTTAATTAATTGTTTTTTTTACCTCTTTTTTTATGGAAAGAAGATGCAATTTAAAGCCTTTTTTTTTACAGGTGGTGATCTATACATTTCTGAAGACACCTTCCACTTCTTAAGGTGTATTGCTTGGAGTACTATTCCCAAAGAGTGTGAAGGTGATTGGTGACTTCTGATAATGAACACAAACCACTAAGCTGATGATGTATTGTGTTCAGCATACGAACCACTGAGCAAATGAATGAATGCAATGTGTCAGCATACTAACCACTGGGAATACAATCTTAAAATAGCTGCCTTATTTAAGAAAAAAAAGGCAGTTTTTCTGTACAATGTCAATTTGTCAGGCAGGTCAAGTTATACGACACAAAACAATTTACACAATGCTACAAGAGTTAAAAGCCAACCCGCTCTGTACTTTAAAGCGGATTTATTCCAAAGTCGCAAAAAAAATTTCCATTATAATCATCACAGAGAACAAAATTACAGCGGGAAAAGTATTTAGCAGTGCCCAAACTTCCTGCATTGTTCTTGATGGTGAGTGGCAAGCCACAATACTCCATTGCTGGATATATCAAGTGCAACATATTTTGCTTGTTTGGTCGAATAAAAGAATCATTGACTAATTTAAAATTTGGTTTTAACCCCTTTACTATTGTATCTGATGTTGAATTGGGGCTAATTGAAACAATTAAATTTCACTATTTGGAACATTTAGGGTGCCGTTTTCATGATGTCGAATCTATTTTTAGAAAAGTTCAATACACAGGAGTACCACAAAGCAGATAGTAGTGTTAGATCATATATAAAGTTCTGTATTGCGCTGGAATTTTTGCCAAGTCATCCAAACTTATTTACCTTTATAAAGTAAAGAACAGAAAGTTCTAATTCAAATATCCAAAGCTGATGGGGGCTCCTTACCACCTATTGGAGAATTAAAACACAATGGGCTTAATGATAAAATTTTCACGAAGAACATCAAACTGGCAAAATAACTACTGTATTGTCAAGCAAAATCAAGATTTAACTTTGTTTTATGTTACAACTGTATTAAAAAATATTTTTTACATTATTATTTGTGTGTGTGTAAAGTTGTGCTTTTTGTTCTTCAAACTGTTTTAATTGAATATCAGACAATTACAAGTATGTTAAAGGTAGAGAGTTTCTGATAAAAAAATTCTCAGATCAGTGGCGTGTTTAGGGGGGTGGGGGGTATCCAAAGGGGTTAAAAAAAATTTGAGGAAAGTTGTCTTAGGTTTGTCTACCTAGGCAGAATTATCAACTTTCCGAATTCACCCAAATGTGTATATTCAACAAATGACACTGATTTAAGCATCTGTGAAGGGTAGTAGTCATTGATATTAATTGTATTCAGTCTTTCAATTAATTGAGTATCTGATACTTATTTAGGTATAGTGTTGGTATGGGCATCGTTTAGAGAACATGAACTCATAATCATTTCCACTTAAAGTCATCCATAGAGTATTAAAGCCCATGATTATAATTTATACACTGTAGCGGCATCTTTTATGTAATTGTGCTTATATTCATCATATTTGAAGGGCATCCAAACAGTAATTATGCCCGCATTCATTTTATATATCGTCTGGGCATCTTGAAAGTAATTTTACTTGTATTCACGTTTGTGACAATAGTTGAATGCGGCCCAGAAAAATAGCACAAAATGTGACAAAGATGACAGATCTTTTACCAAACTGGTTTGAGAAGCGCTCGACAAATGGTGCTGTTTTCTCCACATAAAAACGTTTGTTTTCAAACTAGCAGTCAGCGGCAAATTTTAGCCAAGAAAAAGGTTTCTCCACATGGAGAAAGCTGAATCCCCGTACACCGGATCACGAGAAAAGTCCATCTCATAGAGCGTACATGAGGGAATACGTAAACCTTGTTGTTCGACTAAGGCATGGGTCGGCAACCTGCGGCTCTTTTGATGTCAAGATGCGGCTCTCCAGCTCCTTGCACAAATACTAATAATCTTAATAAAAAAATAAAATACTTAAAATAAAAAAAGTTGTTAGTGGCTCTTTAACACCAGGGAAATTTTGAAAATTTTAACTTTTGGCTCTTCCGCTTCAAAAGATTGCCGACCCCTGGACTAAGGCAATGTACCACAATAGAGGCTGAGCTACAAGAGCAAATATCTACAAAAAAGAAAAAATGGGTAGCCATAACTGAAAGGATTGTCGAAATAATTTCATTCATCGCCAAACAGAACATGGCTTTTCGGGGACATCGAGTGTGGGCTTTAGCAAAGCCAGAAGAAACAATGGTCGAAAACACCGGGAATTTCCTAGCTGGCAAAATATATTTTTGCTGAGCACCTGCAGAGAGAGAAAGACACGCCTAAAGGTGTCACATACTTATCTAATAAGATTAAAAAAAAAATTACTGATCTTCTTTCCAAAACTATAAAGAATCGAATTATTTTAGAAATAAAGGCTGCAAAATAGTATACAATAATGGTAGATTTAACTCCAGCTATTTCGCATTAAGATTAGGTATCTCACACAATGAGGTATGAGCGAATTAATGAAAACAAAGAAGTTGAAATAAAAAGTATTTTTGCTTATTTTCAAGTAAATAAAAAAGAGGCAGAAAGCTTGGTAAATGAAATGTTAGAAATACCATCTTCTGCCAACTTTTCTATTTCCGATTGTAGTGGTCAATCATATGATAATGCATCAGTTATGGCAGGGGTTAAAGGAGGCGTTCAAAGAAAAATTATCGACATTAACCCAAAGGCAGTTTTTGTTAATTGCGAAAACCACAGCCTTAACTTAGCATGGGTTCATGCAAGTGAGGTTCAACCTGTTGTAGTCACTTTTTTTGGAACCGTGGACAAAGTTTTCACTTTTTTCACATCATTATCTTCACACTGAGAAGTATTAAAGACATTAACTAAATTATCAGTCAAAAGACACTGTGACACAAGATGGAGCTCACGATATGATGCTGTACATGCAATTCAAGAAGAAAGAGATAATATAATTTCTAGCCTTGAACATTTACAAGAAGGAGATTTTTCAAAAGATACCAAGTCTGACGCTGGATCGTTTGTCAACGCTATCCATAGACAAAAAGAACTCATGGATAGCGTTGACAATGTTAAAATTTTGGCAGCAGTGCAGAAAGTTTCAAAACAATTACAAGATCCAAAAATGGGATTTCATCAAGCATTCAAAGATTTAAAAGGGCTAGCTGAATCTTAAAGGCTGAAGAAATTATTAACAACGCGATAATCTCAGCTAATGAATATTGTGACAAATTGGAAATACCTATAGCACAAGGAGAAGGAATATGAGGGTGTGGGGAAATTGCGAGACGCGAAAAGCGAAATGGCGAGGCGGGAAAATGCGAGAAGGGCGCGAAAACGGTCGGTCACGTGACTTTTTTGTCTCGCATTTTACCACAAGCGGATACTTACGCTGGGTGGTGTTGAAATGCGAAGATTTCTGCGAAAAATTTACCGCACCCGATTTTCAGTGGTATTTGGTCCAGACTTCAAAGACGTTTCGTTTACATTTACATTGTTAAAACTTCCGATTTTTCCGTCGCTAGACATACTGATGATTTGTGAACTCCCCCCATCTTTTGTGTCAACTTAGAATACCACCTTGTTCGAAACCGACGGAAATACCGCCGACGATAGATCAACTTCTGTCTTTTGTGTGGAACGCCGAGGCCGCCTGATTTACCGTCTTTGAAGATCGCCGTGCCCGGATCCGCTCCCGCCGCAAACATATTTTCTATTATTGCATAGAAATTTTGTATTATAGCCGCCGCCTACGATTTTTTTCTAGCTTTTTTTACCATATAAATCTAAGCACAAGGAAATGCCTACATCATTTGGATACAACAAAATAAAGTGACGTCACCGATATTATCAGTTGCTAGTGCTATATCGTAAGCTATGGGCCTACTTCAAATATTTTTAAAACCAAGTTGAACTTATCTGAATTTTTTGGTTTTGGTGGTGGTGTTATTTGGGGTCTTCCATAAATGACGTCACACTCGTAGGGGGGGGGGGGTCTGTAATTTTATGACGATGTGTGATGAGGGGCAGGAGGGGGGGGGGGGTAGATGTGAAGTCACACTATAAAAAAGCAATGTTAGAAAAAGAATTTTTTTCGCGTTTTAGAAAACTGTTTTAATACATTGTAATAGGAATTGATTAAAATACTCTATTTTGACCGAAATTAAACAAGATTTTGGGAAAATATCGATGTTTTAAAAAAACTCAACTGCTGGTGACAACAATGAGCAAGACATTGCCAAAATTACAGAAATGATAAAAAATACAACTTATAAAAAACGGAAAACAGATGTTGAGCGTGCGGATGATGATGATGATGAGAACATGGGTGCCAGTGTTGTTTGTGGGATGAACGAGGAGGTCAACTGTGATGAGAATGTGAAATGTTGTGAATGTGGATTGGAAGAAGTAGCAAAAGAAAAATGTATAAATGGGAGTCTAATGAACTGGGTTGGGTGTACTATGTGTGAGAGATGGTTTCACGAGGCGTGTTTGAGGACTGTTTCAGACGATTTTGTTTGTAAATTTTGTTTGTAATTAAAATTACTTAATAAAAAAATAAATTGCACTTTTTAGAATTGTTTATACTTTTACACTTTTTGCAAGTACAAAAATCCATAAATAGATGTTGCAAAATATCTCTCCTGCTGACAAGATTATACCAATTCACAATGACACAGCTCACGTTTGTATAAACATGAGCGGGCTAGATTTTTAAATTAATGCCGACTGAGACGGGATTTTCCTCTCGCTAACAAGAGCGGGCGATGACAGTAGCACAGCAACGATGTTAGGATTTTTAAATAGATAGATCTAGATCTATCTATCTTCTTAGTATCTAGATAAAAAATAACAACATACAACACTCGTGTTAAAGGGTATGGCTAAAAGCTTGTTTATTCTAAAACAAAAAAATAATAATTTAAATAAATACAGATGGAAAAAAAAAGGAAAAAACTTTTTTTCGCAAAAAGTGTCTCGCTCGCTATTTACCCTTAATTCCGCAGGTATGTCTCGCATTACCTTCTCGCATTTTCCCGCCTCGCCATTTCGCTTTTCGCGTCTCGCAATTTCCCCACACCCGGAATATGATGGCTGGTGAAACATCAAGAGATGTTGGACTAACACACAGCATAGCAGGAAATCAACCGAGTAATGCATGAGATTATCAATCGGTTAAAAGTGGAAATTAATGATCCCAGTGTTCGGCTTGAAGTTTTGATAAACCGGTTTTCGTTTTTGTTGAATCTAAATTCTGTTAAAATAGACAACGAAAAGGAGAAACAGCAATTGAAATGCGATTGTGAAGAATTTGCTAAATTCTACGACAACGATATTACAGGTGCAAGCTTGTGTGACTGAGGTCAAGAAAGTATCAAAGAAAAACATTACAATAGATCTCTGCCTGATGTAGGCTTACAAGTAGTTGATCTAGACTAGTAACTTTATTTTTATGATGTTGGATGAATCTATAAAACGTATGCTATACTGTGGTTAACTATAATTTTAAAGTTAAGGTTTTACTTCCATTCCATATAGATCTAGATCTATATAAATAATAAAATTATAGTTTGAGTATGTAAAAGAAAAAAAAAATCTATAATTGTTGTAATAGTGCTGATACAGCCTGTCTGTAACTTAGTAACAGTAAAATTGCAATATCTTTTAAAACTTAATTCCACCTTACTTAAATCCATAAAATGTATTTTGCAGTTGAGCATTGCAATAATAATAATTGTAATAATTCAAATTAATTGTATAGGCCTACACTTATTTATTCTTTCACAAAAGTATTTTATGTTTTTATAATATTAAGCTATTCTAATATGCACAAAAAAGAAGAAAATGTTTCTTTAAATTTATAATATTGCACCACTATTTAAATATCTTTAAAGATAAGTGGGGTAGATCATAACATTAGTCATGTATTCAAAACATAGCATTAATCAGTGACTCAAACTATTTGGCTTTAATTAAGTTTATTATTCTTTATATAATTTTAAATTTTTTATTAAAAGCATATTAGTGTTTTACAAAAAAAAAAAAATATCGTACATGAAAATTTTTCTCAAAAAATAGTAATTTTAACACAACACAAGACATGTCGGCCCTAGTTCTTGAGGTATAAAGTGGGGCCATTGTTAAGTCACTGGAAGCACAATAGTATCAAATATAACATTTGACCCTAACCAATGCCATTAACATTATTTTTCACTGATGTTGATAGAGTTCTCATTATACAGCTTAACATTGTAAACAAAATAAACTTTAAATTTATGTATGAATTATTGAAATATAACGATACAGAACTTAACGCTTTAATATGGGCCAAAGGGTTCTTAATTAAAGTAATTCTGAATGCTTTGTAGGCAGTGTTTCTTGCAAACATCTGTAGTGTGAAGGGGGGGGGGGGGGTCACTGTTCTTAGTGGTCATCTTTCTTCGTTTTGCAGTCCAGTTTTTTTTTTTTCTGGCCTGTCCCGTGGCCCAGCCTTACTGAAGCTGATCATCAGCTGCCTGAGAGTGTGGCTTTGACATAATCTTTGGAGGATTCCACATTCGGAAGGTCGTTGATACCATCGTTGTATGGTATAGATCTGTTTAAACCTTGAAAATTAATTTTCTCAGTATAAACGGAGCAACCGTGTTCAAAATAAAGGAGCCAATGGATTTAATCGTCCCCCATATAGAATTTTCCTTCACTTGAACTTGTTCTTCCTCTACCTTAATAGCTTTCTTTCGCATTTCCTCCAACGTTACATCCATCATGCGCTTTTTTTCTCTCATTTCTTGTTCTAGCTCCTCCATCCTCTTTTCCCTTTCTCTCCTTCTCTCTTCTTCATGTTCTCTGTCACTACGTTCACGTTCCTCTCTAAGACGTTTCATTTCTTCCTCCAACTTCTTCTGTTTCTCGTGGGTAATCTTCGCTTCCTGGGTCTTCACAATCTGCTCATCGACGGTGCCAAGTATTTCTCTGGCATTTTTGATTACCTCTATCAACGCCCCCGTGTTGTTGTCCAGTTGTAAAAAACCTTCCAGTAAAGTTTTCGCCCTCTCTTTTAGTTTCTGGAGTCTCGAAAGCTGGCAATCAAAATCATCAAACTTGATCGCGGTGAGTTGTTGTAAAATAAGGCTGGATTCTCTCCACTGATCGTCTCTTATAACCGGAAGCTTGGATTCCAGTTCAAGTCTTTCTCGATGTTTCTCCGCGTTTTGGAACTCCACGTGAGTGTAGCGTTGTCCGTTGTTGTCTAGACCATCCACCATGTCTAATAACCTGTCAATCTGAGCGTCTCTCCTAGCTTCATCTTTAGTTCTGTTGTCAAACAACAGGACGCGTCTCTGACACTCTTCTACCAGAAACTTGAACGGACCCGTTTGATTAAGGCACCAACTTTCAAAAGAATTGGTTTCAGCCTCTTCAGGGTCAAAGTTATCCCCACAAGTGACTAGCAAGATGCAATATTTCCTGACCAGGTCTTCTCCGAAAATACCCTTCAACCGCTCTATCGTTTGTTGATCCTCTTTAGTGAATCTCCCTCCATATCGGACAACCAATAGAAAAGCGTGGTACCCTTTAGTGTTAGAAGCTATGGCGTCTTTCATACAGTCAATGACCAGCTTTAAACCTTCTTCTCCGCTAAGGTCAGTGTCACCAACCCCTGGTCCATCAACGACCTTGATCACGCGACCGTTGTACTCGGCACAATCGGAGCGGATGCGTTTGGTCACGGAGTTGGTGTCGGCGCTGGTTTTAAACACTCGTCTCTTGAGGATGGAGTTGCCTGTTGAACTCTTCCCATTGCCCGTCTTCCCGATGAGAAGCAGGTCAACATCTCTGGACATTGTGACGTCGGTCCTGGTAGAACAAAAAAGTAAAAAAAAAAATCCCATTGAAAGAAAAGCGATGGGAATTAAGCCATATAGCATAAGATGGCTGAGGGACGGAGTGGCCTAGGGGTAGAGAGCTGGACTGCTAACCAGTCTCGAGTTCGAATCCGGGTTCAAGTCAATAGACCGCCCTGAGTCCATCCAGCTGACCACACGTTTGTTTATAAACATATTACAACAGAATGAAAGTACTTTAGCGCCTAACCGCTCCCTTATTCTACACTGACATCCGGTAAGTTACAATTTTATCACTGTGCGTATTTTGAGTTTGAGATATTAACAATAGCCCCAGCATTTAAATGAATCAAGAAGAAATTTGATTTGAAAATAAAACATTCACGGTTGAATCGCGTGGTGTCGCTCTGTAACTCAATAATATTGTTCTATATCCCCCTCCCCCCGGCAAAATCCGTAAATAGAAGTGTGAGTAGTTAAAGAATAAATATGCAGTTATTTGGACTCGTTGTTTTTGGCACGTAATAAGCATCTTTCAAGCCAACGTGTTGATTTTTTTTCCCGAAGAGATTAATGCTATTTTTATCCTTTACTTAGACAACGGGAAAATCCATAATTACGAATGTAGGGCCTACCTTATTTTTGCAACACAATTTTTTTTTTACAATCTTGTAGATTTCTATGCTACTATACTTAGAACTGAGCACACGTTAGTAATTCAAATTATCATAAGTTAATCAATATTTTCCTTTTCAATTTAATGCATTGTCTAAACATGACATCGTGCAATTAGAAATGAGTGGGTGCCCTGAAAAATTAGGCTATTGAACTGAACAGTGTTTCTCCCAGGCATCTCTCTTCAGGGAAGAAATTCTATACCCCCCCCCCCCACCCCCGAACGAAATGGAAATTTATATAGAAAATATAAAAATATTTTTAAATATATACTTTTATCAGTGTCCTCCCCCCCCCCCCCCCCCGAAAATTTCAAGCGCCCACCCCCCCCCCCCCCCTCGGAGAAAAAGTCTGGAAGAAACACTGTTATTGAAGAAACGTGACTGAGAGTTAGTGACATCATTGTAACTATATTTTCACAAGATTTATAACGGTAGGAGTCGGAAAGGGCGCAAATCAGTTGAAATGGTTGACCATTTCGGCACTTAACTTTTTTTAATAGCACGTTAAGTGCTTAGATTTTAATTGTTTTAAATTATAAATCCGCTTAGAACAAACATTTTAAAACGTCGTTTATCCAATGCTTTACCATAAAAACTTAACAGTAGTGGCTCTAAGAAATACTTCATCAGAGTGATTGTCTAAGTACTTGTTCATAAATAAGGTTATTTTTGTGTTACATATTGTGTTAGCACATGCCAGGGGGTCAATTTTGGGGTCTTGGACAATTTTGAAATGATAGATATGTATGACCCTTTTCCCGAGGTCGTTTTTTTTTTTTTTTTTTTTTGTCCATGGGTAGCATGTCAACTTTTGGCTTCACAGCAGAAGATGGCGCAACAGCAAACTAAGCGGTCACCACTTCATGGTTGGCTGATTTCGTCGGCCGCGAACTGAAAAAGAGTTCACCATCGGCGGCCCTCTGATCAAGCGATCGCTTGTCTTTAGTTGTAATTTTATTAATCTTATTATCTTCCCTTTTATTGGTGTATTAAGAGTTCAAGATCTGCTAAGCCTACTGAATACTGATACACCACGTACCGAGCAAGCTAAATAAAAACCTTATAAAAAGATGGATGGAATAGTTCCTATGAAGGAACAAGTACTAACTTCACACTAAGAATATCACTTGTTAACTATTAATAAAAAGTAATGAAACAGTTCCATATTTAAAAAAAAATAGTTACTACTGATTAAAAAATAGTTTTGCTATACAACTTACAAGTCCACTTTCCTGTTCGGTATTGAGCAGCTTAATTTAACTTAAGTTGTAGTTTACAAGAGCAGGTATACAGCAGTCCTCTAGTGTGTGGAACTGCTAGGCTGGCTTCAGGTAAAAACTTGACTCAGGCAAGAATTACGTCACAGGCAATTTTTCGGGAAATTTTTATCTTACGCCTGACGTGTTAGGAGTAAACAGAAAACAGCTGCATTTTGCGCGGGCGGCAACATTTGTATGGTGGCCGCGGGCAGCAACATTTGTACGGTGTTTGTTTTATATAGAACATGACAAGGCCTGTAAGATTGCAACTGTCACTTGGATCTTCGTACCCAGAGTTTCTTCCAGACATCTCTGAGGGGGGGGGGGGGGGGGGGGGGGGGGGAGGTGTGGAAGGGGACTGAAGAGAAAGAGCTCTGCCCCCCCTTCCCCCGAAAATTTCAAGTCGTCCCCCCCCCCCCCCCCCCGGAGAAAAAAGTCTGGAGGAAACACTGATCGTACCGTAGCTCGTGGTTCTTAACCTGAGTTCAATCGAACCCCAGGGGTTCGGCAAGTCATTCTTAAGGGTTCGACGGAGGTGAAATGTTTCACAATAGGATTTAGTCGGTGCGGATGATAGAATTATTAAGAAAGGTTCGGTGAATGGGCATATGAAACTGATGCGGTTCAGTACGGCCAAAGAGGTTGAGAACCACTGCTCTATTCTATCTCCGTCATGGCCAGGAATTGATTTATATACTCAATATTTATTTAGAAAGGAAAAAAAAAACCGAGGTTTTAAATTATCTTGTATTGAAAAACAACAGCCTGCAATGAAATTTTGAGATAGGGTTGTGGGACCCTATTTTAAAGTTCAAGGCCTAGCGTGTGAGTGTGTTTGTGGGAGGTGATAAGCGACAAAAGCGTGACGTCACTTGGTAATTGGTTTTAAATTTTAATGGGCCATTCCTATCTACTG
>NW_026732587.1:337500-391476 GCF_028476545.2 Physella acuta | reverse complement strand
CATAAGTAAATTTAAATAGAGGTGCCACATCAGATGTATTTGTTTCAGTATTGTAATTTTCAAAAAATTAATCACACGATTCAAACTGTATATATAAAGTAATTATGTGTTACGTTTTATGTATAACATTTTCTAATGCAATTATTCGTAAGCAAATACATTATACAGTTGCCTTAAACTTAACACCCTCTTGCCAAGTGGTACTACCGGAAAGGGATTTTAAAAAATTCCAATGCATCGTAATGGTCATTTTTAGAATGGCAAACTGATGCAGCTGTTAATACGTGTTGAAAACGTAGACACTTCTAGACTAGTACAATAATGCTTAATTGCTGCATGAAAAGAAATATTGTGATTTTCATAGATATGCCGACCAAAAGTATTTTTTTAACAAATATCATTGTTTAAAAACTGAGTTTTAAAAGTTTCCAAAAAAAAGGCGCCACTTTGCTGAAAATGGCCAGAGGGGGAGCGGCCGCTCCCCCTGCTCCCCCCCTGCGTACGCTACTCTGCCGGTATTCCTCCTACGATGCTGTGGATGCCGCTCGTATTAAAGCAGGGCAGATTGTAATTAACGCCACGTGTGTTTATTATCTGCCACCCATGTGCCTCCTGTCGGCATGTAGGTCAAATATTTTCCATAAGCCACCCAACTTCAGCTCTACAACCACATGTCGGTCAAGAATCGACCTACATAGACCAAGTCTCGCCATGTCGAGTGAATGAAGGATCCAATCTGTACCTGTGTATTGCTAGGATCTTTTAGCACTGGAGTTATTCCATTGTTGTAGTTTCGGATGTTTTATAAAAATGTGGATTAGAACCAAGTTTGTAACACATAGGGGAGATGTACCCCCCCCCCACCAACAGGGGAGGTAAGTTTGTAGCATCAAGAGAACAAGGCATGTTGGTGGATGACCTACTACACTCCCTAGACAGGGGAGGTAAGTTTGTAGCATCAAGAGAACAAGACATGTTGGTGGATGTCCTACAACCCTCCCTGGCCAGGGGAGGTAAGTTAGTAGCATCAAGAGAACAAGGCATGTTGGTGGATGTCCTACAACATTCCCTAGCCAGGGGAGGTAAGTTTGTAGCATCAAGAGAACAAGGCATGTTGGTGGATGACCTACTACACTCCCTGGCCAGGGGAGGTAAGTTAGTAGCATCAAGAGAACAAGGCATGTTGGTGGATGTCCTACAACATTCCCTAGCCAGGGGAGGTAAGTTTGTAGCATCAAGAGAACAAGGCATGTTGGTGGATGTCCTACATCACTCCCTGGCCAGGGGAGGTAAGTTTGTAGCATCAAGAGAACAAGGCATGTTGGTGGATGTCCTACATCACTCCCTGGCCAGGGGAGGTAAGTTTGTAGCATCAAGAGAACAAGGCATGTTGGTGGATGTCTTACTACACTCCCTGGCCAGTTTCGTCTATAAACTTTTCCTCACAAGATCGGGCGACATTAAACAGGTTGTGGGGCGGAGGTTTTTTTTTTTTTTTTTAAATAATTGGCTTGTGTTAAGCTGTCTCTTTCGGCCTTCTCTTCGGATGTTGCCCCCCCCCCCACACACACACACACCGCCCTTAAGGAAAGCACGTCCACTCACCAGTGGCGGAGCTAGAAAAAAAAAGGGCGCCCCGCAAAGATTTTTCGTGCCCTATATATATTTATTTATATATATATATATATATATATATATATATATATATATATATATATATATATATATATATATATATATATATATATATATATATATATATATATATATATATGTATATATATATATAATACGAACATAGACTACTCATTTTGGGCTTTGAAAAAAAATTAAAATTCTTATTTGTTTTTTTTTGTTTTTTTTAATTAAATTAAGTTACAACAACACATCATTTGTGTGAGTGCTATTAGTTTGTTTTAAAAATCTCTGTTTCAACATATGTCTGCCATAATGCTTCCTAAAAGCAAGTCGATCAAAAAAATAAGAAGCATGAAAGCTTCGTATGTGTAATGGTTTCTCGAGTTAAGTTTATTTTTATGTTGTTTTTCTTTCTATTTATAATATTAGTTTTAAATACATTTACTTTTTATGCTGCCATCTTTATTATGTATTTTTGTTAAATAATAATTAGGAGAAGTAATTGCTTTTTAATTTGTTAAGTGAAAATCTATTAAAGGTGCTTAAGAGCACATTTATTTGACTATTTTCAAAAAAGGGAAATAAGTCATGGAAGTGGTTTGAACATTTGCCTATCTCTCACACTACAACTCGTGTATATATTTTTTTTTCTTTTACGCAACAGCGTGTGTTAGCTACTGTAGAACATCACTACTGTAGTAGATCTCTTGTTGTTTTTTTTTTTACAAAACCACTACCAGTGATGGAACTATAAAACGCCGATGGTGAAAGAAACACTTCTCGGCGACGGCCTTGGTGTCAGAGGCGTCACGGGGCTCTTAGGACACGACCCCCGGCGGAGGCCCCTAATGCAGCGAGACTGACGTTTCACAAGGTTCATGCTCAAATAAAAGTTCAAATAAAATCCCCGGACTTTTCCAGGAGTTTAAAAAAAAATTCAAGGAGATTTTAAAAACAAAAAAAAAACATACATTTAATTAGCTAAACCAATGCAGAAATTTAATTTCATTAAAACAATATAATAGTTACATACTTGGATAGAGGCTATAAATCTGACTACAGGCCAGTTTGAATTTTCAAAATCTAACCATAAACAAACAAGTTAATAAAAATCTAGTGACAATTTAAGCGCAATTTCCTTAACTAATTTTTTTAGAATTCACAGACCTACGTAAAAATCCTTTCGAACCTCCGCTCATTCGCTATGGTAAAATCCTTTCGAACCTCCGCGCTTTGCGCTAAAAACCTACACGATGCTCAGTTTAAATTAAAACTAGGCCTACAAGATGCTCAGTTTAAATTATATTTTTTTTTAAAATGTGACCAAACGGAAGGATATTTTTGAAAACTTTCTTCGGCAATATTGGTTTAAATTATGACAGGAATCGATTGGTAAATGTTTCAAGTCGCTAAGTGGTCTGGTTGCCGAGATATGGAGCAAAAACTGCATTTGTTCGAGGTTTTTTGGCTTTTCCGGGAAATCCAGGAAGGAATTCCGGGAATTTTTTTGGCCCACAATCATCCTCGGAACTTGCTTAACATATTTGCTTTTGGAACTAGTCCTCGATATTGCTTCGTTGAGGAGGAGATACCACTTAAAGCTGCGGACACACATCCATCCATACATCCATCCATCCATCCAGAAATGACGAGTTAATAATCGCAATTGTTCGTATGGAAATTGCGCTAAAAAGTTATAAATAATTTTTACATTAAAAATAGCAGTTTTTTTCAGACACCTGGGATAGATCCTGAAAGAGGAAAAATACTGGAAGGGTAAGGACCAAATTTTAATTTAAAAGAGTTTTTTTCGCTAAAAGAGGTATAAATATAAATGCAAGCAGACTTCACCAATTAATATTATTTTATATCTTACAGATTTTTGGATGCCGAATCCAATGATGCTAGGCTAGTCGGCCAACCCGATGAACGTGTCAGGCGAATATTATGTAATTTTAGAGACAAAAGTCTGGCAAGATTTTCTGATTCGTACCCGAGGGTTAGTAACATCAACTCCACAAAGTGAAGGGGGAGGGAGGTCGGGTATGAAACCACCTTGAGCGGCTCGGATTCCGTACGGGTGTCATACAACATCAAAGGCGCCGACCGTCGGCTTGTCGCGTTACGGACTATAGTGGGGGCGGGTTGAGGCTATGGGTGTTATGTTGGGTGTTACCGTGTAGGATGGTCAGTGGCTACCCTCATCCACCCCACCCCATTTTGGTCGATTTGGCAAGCTAGTAACCTCCACATTGTTAAGCGTATTAACAATTTTTTAGCCAACCGAAAGAAAGAGCCACGGGTAAAATTTAATTTATTTTTTAAAGCCATTTTTACTAGAAACTAATGTACAAAATAAACGTCACGCGAATCACATCAGCACTGTTTGATCGGGCCGCAGCTATCCGGATTTATTTCTGAAGAAGATTAATTTTGACGATTAGTCCTGAACCGTAAATACAACTTTTTTTTTTTTTGCCGTTTCAATAGTTTAAGACAAAGTTATGAAATATGCCTGTCTACTTCAAAAATGCAATGGCCGACGAGTCAAACACGGGAACACCATGTATCTATCTTTAGATATTGTTTATAGAATCATCCAATCGGATCAACCGCCTAGTGTCATGTGACCACACACTAGCTGTGCCGCACGATGTGTAGATCTCCACAGCAGAGCGATTCAGTCGGACGGCGGCCGAGGCGTTAATTTTTATTTTCGTCCCATTTTAAAACTACTATTCAATGATTGGCGGAACAAAATCAAATTATTTCGACGGGTTTTGCGCGGATTAATGAAATTTCATGGAGATTTCATGAGAATTTTTTAAATATTATGAGAATTCCAGGTTTTTTTTTACGTTTTTTAAGATCATTCAAGTAGTACACCTATCCCCCTGTGCAGGACACCCAATAAGCGGACCCCTGGTGCTTAGATAGCCACTGGGGATCTCGGGGCGCTCAACCAGTAGCGTAGCGAGAGGGGGGGGGCATATGTCCCCGGGCGCCGACCTTATGGGGGCGCCAAAATGGGTTGGAAAAATAAATTGAAAGGTTGAGAGGGTTGCAAATTGAAAGTTTGAGGGGAGGGTGCAAATCTAAATCTTGAGGGAGGGGGGGGGGGTTCGAATCGAAAAGTTTGTCCCCGGGCGCCGGGAAGGGTCGCTATGCCTCTGCATGCCTCTGCGCTCAACTACACATTTTAAACAAATGTTAGGTCTATGAGTTCTCAAAAACTCCCCACATTTTACCGAAGTTGGGATGGTCTTAACTACTTTTCCTAAATGCTTATTGTGAAACACTCGAGGGAAAGAATTCAAATTATACACATTTACTATCGTATTTGTTTATAAAACAAAAAGAAGTAAACGTACATAAAACCAAAATAATACAGATAGTTGTTCTACCAATACAATAAACGAAACATTCTACATTATAAAAGCACAATGGATTGTGGGTCCCTAATCAATGCTTTAAAGAGCAAAAATTGTCTTAATATCTATCGGCCTCGCACAATGGAATTTGATTTATTTTCAAACGAATTTTGCCGACAACAGCGTGTGTTTTATTGTAGGCGAAAGAGAACTCGAGACGGTGTCTAAAGAATAAAAATAATCCAACCCCAGCTACAGTATTCCTTCTACAAAGCAACCATCAGGTCAAAAATGCACACACAAAAGTTTTAACTATAAAAAAATTGATCCTCCCTCAAGGATTAAACATAAGATATATTTTATTTTTAAAAATAATGCTATAACCAGTGTTGCCCCCCCCCCTGAAATTTTAAGTGCGCCTCCCTCCCGGAGAAAAATTGTCTGAAAGAAACCCTGGTATTAAGGCAAGTTGGCGTACGTCTACTATAATATTCTCTAAAACTAGAAACAGTCTGAGTATTTCAGAAAATTCCAAACAATTCTGAATATATAGGCCTAAAGATCATAACGGAAAATCAGAAAATATCCAAATCATCAGAAAATATCAGAACATTCAGATTATATTAGAAAATGTAAACATTTAGATTATATTAGAAAATTAAACCATTCAGATCAAATTAAAAAATGTAAACATTCAGATTATATTAGAAAATTTAAACATTCAGATTAAATTAGAAAATTTAAACATTCAGATTATATTAGAAAATTTAAACATTCAGATTATATTAGAAAATTTAAACATTCAGATTATATTATTCAGATTATATTAGAAAATTTAAACATTCAGATTATATTATTCAAATTATATTAGAAAATTTAAACATTCAGATTATATTATTCAGATTATATTAGAAAATTTAAACATTCAGATTATATTAGAAAATTTAAACATTCAGATTATATTAGAAAATTTAAACATTCAGATTATATTATTCAGATTATATTAGAAAATTTAAACATTCAGATTATACTAGAAAATTTAAACATTCAGATTATATTAGAAAATTTAAACATTCAGTCTATATTATTCAGATTATATTAGAAAATTTAAACATTCAAATTATATTATTCAGATTATATAAGAAAATTTAAACATTCAGATTATTTTAGAAAATTTAAACATTCAGATTATATAAGAAAATTTAAACATTCAGATTTATATTAGAAAATGTAAACATTCAGATTATATTAGAAAATAGAATATTTAATTAAACAGACACATGTTCTAGATACTAGATCTAGATTGAGTATGGATGTCCATCAATGATGTCACGTGACTATACCCATGCAGACCCTGCCCCCCCCCCCTCCCCCTTCTCTAGACTCAGTCTACAGACAGGTTCCAGAGCCTCCCCGTGGATTAAGTTTCCACCACTTAGCCCACATGTGGCGCAGTATCCAGCCTGGCAACGGATAGCTTGATCGTTACATTTTTTAGACAGACGTGTTGAAAAGTTGACAAGATGCCTCGCTGCCTAAAATAAACACACATGTTCGACATTTGATAACAAGATTCTATACATTGTTCTAACGCAGATTGAAACCGTGAACTTGCTGGCAGCTCACTATCTGTTCATTTATCAGCTGCTCAGTTTAAGTTGTTTACCTATCTTTACCTGAGCATTCACTGTTTTGCCTCGATGTAACTATAAATCATCTTGTGTGGTTGTACGGGGGTGGCTTACATACCGTATCGGGGTTGAAATTTGAAATTCTCTTGTTTGGTGTCCCGTTGTTTAGAATGGTCTAGCCCGTAGTGGCGAAACGGAAGTAGAATCTACATGTATTTTAGTGTATAGTGTATAGTCCGTATTGGCTAAATTCTTTTTTGCAATTTAAAATATCAGATATTGATTATAGTTATAAACGTTTTTGATCTCTTAAAAAAATATCACAAATGCAATAGGCCCTATGTGATTTTGTGTATTAATAAAAAAAAAAATAACCGCAGCGCAAATTGGTGCTACAAAATAATCGTATGTATTAATACTTGATTACTATAAGGGGAAAAAATGTCCAAAATATGAACCAAAACAAAAAAAAACTGAAATAAAATAAATATTATTTTTGTTCGTTTTTAATTTACAAAAACAGAAATCATCATTTAAAAACACAGTTAAGGGCATTTGTACACAGTGGCGACGCTAGGTCGGGTGTCACCCAGTGCGGCACTTAATGGTGTCACCCCCCCCCCCCGAAACAAAGTATGTGTGTGTGTATGTCGGCCTACATAGGCCTATAATTTAAATATATGCCAAGTGCAGGTACATGTATAAGCTTTAATCAAAGCAGAGTTATGTTAAATGATAAGGTTAGATCTAAAAAAAAGTTCTACTTAGCATGAATAAGGAAATCAAAGAATCACCGAAAAATGCCTCGCGCTGAAAGGGCTGGTAAGTAGGTCACCAACCAGTTCTACGGCTCAATAAAACCTGCATGAGCCATAGAACTGTTTATTGACGTACTTACCAGCCCTATTGGTCAGAGCAGAGGCGTAGCGAGGGGAGGGGGTACATATGTCCCAGGGCGCCGACCTTAGGGGGCGCCAAAATAGGTTGGAAAAACAAATTGAAATCTCATTTTAGCTGTAGTTTTGCATTATAAATATAAAAAATATATGGAAGGGGGGGGGGGGCAAATTGAAAGTTTGAGGGGGGAGGTGGTGCAAATTGAAAATTGAAAGGTTGCTCCCGAGTGGGCGCCAAATTGAAAGTTTGTCCCCGGGCGCCGGGAAGGGTCGCTACGCCTCTGGGTCAGGATACGTATAGCCTTCATAGGGCTATTTGTAGTGAAGTACGAATACACGCAACCATCTAGAATCGTAGATTTCTTCTATAGCTGTAGACCAACAGTATGTAATACCATTGTGGGCCCAAGCTTGGCCCAATGTTGTAATCATGGCCAAACATTGGACAAGCTTACGCCAGGGTACAGCCAAGATTTGTACATGCTTGCATCCCTTGATACCTTGATATTTAACCGTTTTTACCTTGGCTGCCAAGATTACACTGATTTATGTATTCACTGCAGAAATTTTAGTTAAATATGCTTGTTAAACTTAATATATGTTAACTAAAATTAATTTATCTTTTAATATCATGCTCTAATGTAAACATAGCATCAATAACAGACTACGTTGCATGTGTTAAACATTTTGTTAATCTTTTTAAAATTGTGTGCGCTACTGCCACCGGCCCCCTGTCGCCCATTGTCCCTTTGTTCACATTCCTTCCTATTGTTCGCAAGCCAGCATCCCGGTGCTTCGCCATTTTTCTTAACAAAAGACTTTGTATCCAGTCACAGTAAAACAGGTAGGCCCACTGTAGCCATTTTACTAAATTTTAGTTCAACAGTGAGAAGTAGTATAACTGTATTTATGCAGAATCTGGAAAACTCGTATTTTTTTGTTGGAAACTTTAACTTTATGGGCCTAAGTCATCAAATAAAAGTTATAAAAGGTAGGGTAAAATCTTAGTTTAGCGTCGTAAATTCCAACGTAGCTAGTAATGTGCGATAAAGGTAACTAATGAATATTTCTTTCATTTGGCCATATTTATGTCATATTTTACATAATATAACAGATAATTGAATAACAAATCACAATCCAAGACCAAACCAGTCGTAAATATCCTGGAATAAACTAACTACCCCGTTTGAGACAACAATGAGTAAATACAAGCAGCGGCCATGTTTCAAAAACAATAAATTGTCTATTCGCATGTCTTTTGTGTTGATTTTGTGGTTAAATATGATTGTTTTGTATTGTTTTAATATATGACTGGGGGTCGTCCATAAATGACGTCACACTCGTAGGGGGGAGGGGGGTCCGTAATTTTGTGACGTTGTGTGATGAGGGGGAGGGGGGGGGGGCTCAGATGGTGCGACGTCACACTTTTGCATTTTAAAAAAGCAATGTTAGAAAACGAATTTTAGACGTTGTTTTGCGTTTTAGAAAACTGTTTTAACAATTGATTAAAATACTCTATTTTGACGGAGTTCAGACAAGATTTTGGAAAAATATAGCTGTTTAAAAACAATTCAACTGCAATTTTGAGGGGGGTTGTAGGCTGAGGTGTGACGTCATTTTAGGGGGGGGTCTGGCTTTTTGTGACGACGTGTGACAGAGGGGAGAGGTAAAAATCGTCAAAAAAGGCGTGACGTCATTTATGGATGACCCCCTGTATAGTAATTTTTCTTTTTTAAAAAATATAGTTGACATGAATGACTAATATACCTTTTCAGACTTAATAGTGTGCATCCAAGACCACAACCATTGTTGGGAGGTCGAACTTTTGAACACTTTATTTGCAGTAAGCAAATCAATATTAGATCGCTCATAAATGACGTCGTTCTTAAGATAGTAATGACAGCGTGCATTATTACAGAGCAAACATATGAACATATTGTTTCAGATAGAAATTGTGATTTGTGGTGGGGAGAGGTTGAGTAGAACTCAGCGATGTGATTTTGGAGACGGGTCAGGTTTTTTTTTTCGTGAAAACAAGGAATGGTTGTGGGAGAAAGACCAGCTGTAGAAGTATGACGCGTCATTCGTTGGTGATCCATTTTCTCAGGGGGGGGGGGGGGGGGAACGATAGAACTATTAAGAAGGGTCAAGAAATGTAAAAAAGCATGCTGAGTCGCATTTCTTGAACCCCACCTTTTCATTCCCCCACTTAGCACATCGTCACCGAGTTAACGCTCGCGCGTGACGTCATGTACCGGTACCGCCGACCGTTAGACTAATTTTGTAGAAAAAAAACAAGCACTACCGTTTTGACGTTTAAGCGACGTTTAATTTGATTACATAAGTTGGTGTTCATTAAACAGCCACTAACACATCTATCACTTGTCCATTTAAACGTACGTAGTTATTTCTGCAAGCTTGCTGTTTTGAGACTTTCGGCCCTTAAAAATTGTATTAAGCTCTCACCGTATAGAACTAGACTACCCATATTAAGCTCCAAAAGAAGCTTGGTGAAAACAGGATGGCCGTCCGATTTTGAAGCTGCTCTGCGCTTTATAAAAGGCACAATAAACGATAAGATGACACTTATATTACAGTAAATTATAGTTCTGAATCTTGATACATATATTCGGAAATTAAGAGCCAGTCAGTCAACATATTTCAATTTAAGTCCAAAAAAAATTAATGCTTATTTATCGTTATTTTGATTGAACAAAGCATTATAGAGGTTCTCCGTCAACCACCTAAGGTATTTTTCCCCGTTCACCTCCTTTCATGATACCGACACGTCATATGTGACATCATTTATGGACAACCCCATATCACTCACTTGGGTACTTGATATTGACAATTTGACAATAAAGGATAACCAAAATGTGTCTGGCAGCTGGAGACTTGCGATCGACCATAATGACAACACGCATTAAGGGGTGAAGTGGCTGATATTTTTAGATGATGTTTTACGAGGAAAGCTGGTGGATAATACATTTTGTCTCTCTGTATATATAAATGATGACAAACATTTAATGTTGTCAAAATTATGGTTAGAGATCTTAGATAAGGCAGAGTGAAGCGTAATTTTTTACATTATGACTTGTTGTGACATTGACAACAAAAATATGACGGAGGTTGGGGTTTAATTAAGGTAAAGAGAAGTAAAAAAAAATGTCATAAGCTACGATAGAATCACTAATTGATGAAAAGAAAAACCTGAAATGAAAATAGTGAACATTCAAACAATAAGAAAAAAACTCAAACTATATAGTAATAGTAAGATCAAATAAAACATTAGTAAAAAAAAACGTGATTTAATACATGGATACAAGTTGCATCTCACAATGCTTCTAGAATTAATAAAGTTGTTTATTAGGAAATTCAGTTTTTAAAGGCAGAATTTTAAAAAAATGCTTTGTAATACAGACTATACAACAAGACAATCATATTTAAATACATTTTCATACGAATAGAAATGAAAGGGAAGCTACTCTAAATAACATTTTCTTAAGATGGCTGCTGTTTTTAATAGCAAATTTACTATCTCGAACAGGGTTGATAAAAATGAATTTCAGGATACTTAAATTGATTTAACCATAAATGGTGATCTATTATTCAATTATCTATAATATTTTATCAAAATATACGAAAATATACTCGTATTTAATGACATATTCATTAATTCACTCTCCCCCACATTACTAGTTTTGGCCGAATTTACGACGCTAAACTAAGATTTTACCAAAGGGAGTTTATTTGAGGTAATAAAATGAGCCTAGATCTAGATCTAGTCGAGATCTATATATTAATAATACTAGAGTCTATATATTCTGTTTATTTTGGCATTAGGCTATAATTACATTTTACAATAATCTCCTTTATGATAGATCTAGATAGATCTAGATTCTAATCATACTAAATAACTAAAAATCGTAATCAGAGGGCGGTTAATTTTGACAGCACTTTTTTTTTGTATTGAAAAGTATGCAAGTACGTTTGGGGTTATATTGATTATTGATAGATCGATGTATTTATTGGTTTTCAACTTTAGGTATAATTATCACGCACAGGGGAAGGGGGGGGGGGGCTTAAATGTTTATAAATTAATAAATAATCATTCACTTTAACTTTAAAAAAAACTTAATTTTATTGTTCTAGGCCTATTTGTGTAAGGATTTGAAACTGTCTTTAATAATTAATTCAGAGAGAGAGAGAGAGGAACAGTAGACACAATTATAGAACAAATTTCTACATGCTAAACAAACAGTCACAGTGTATTTTGATAGGTATTAATTTTGAAAAAAATTAGTCAACTAGAATTCTAAATTGATTCAAGATTGTCATTCAAATTTCTATTACTGTTACAGCTCCCTATGGGAGAATAAGATGTCATCATCGTCACTCCTTTGTGGCCCCTGGGGAGCAAAGGGCTGCAACCACACATCTCCAGCGGACTCCGTTTTGGGCTGCTCCTCTACTCTGTGCCCATGAGAGCCCAGCTGTTTTCGCCTCCTCCTCAACCGTTCTCTTCCATGTTTTCCTTGGCCGGCCCACCCTCCTTTTTCCCTGGGGATTCCAGTCTAATGCATGTTTTGATGAATAAGATGTAAGTTGTGTAAATAGTAGTGTGGAGACCTCAGAGCAACACTTAATTTCATGACCAACAGCGATAAGATGGTACTATTAGTAAGCAGTGTTTCTTCCAGACTTTTTTCTCCGGGGGGGCACTTGAAATCTTCGGGGGGGCGGTAAACTTTCTTCGGGGGGGGGCGGACACTGTTAAAAGTATATATTTTCTATATAAATGATACAAATTTCCTTTCGTTCAGGGGGGCGGTAAAAATTTTTCGGGGGGGGGGGGGGCAAAGCCCCCCCGAAGAGATGCCTGGAAGAAACTCTGTTAGTAAGCCATACTTAATGATCAAGACTACTCATATTATCATATAGAGGACAGAGTAGGCAAATGGTTGAGGACACTATTGCTAAATTAAAGCCAAGTTAGTAGTACATTCATCAGTTCACCTAAGTCTGATATATACCCAATTTAAGACTATGAAATAAAAAAGGTGGCTAGATATAGTGTTGACTACACAAATCCTTTATATACAGAGATCAAATAAACAGAGATACTTAAAAATTAGTATCTAATCTGGCTATCATTTATTGTATCACTCACTCATTTTATTATTATATTTAATAACTAAGAATGCCATTTATTTTCAGGCCTCCAGGTGTTGTGTATATCAATCAGCCCACTGGAGATATATCAATCTTTTAATAAATTATAAGGTCCCCACTGCTTGATACTTCACCAAATACTGGCTACACCAGAAAATGACTAAATGTTCTTAACACTTAACAACTGTAAGTTTACATTGTTTCAAAGTGAATAATAATTTTCATTTAGTAATTTTTGCTTGCATGTAATGATCAGCATGTGTAGTTAATGCCTTTACTGATATTAGTAAAATAATTTCAGACCACAAGCATTACTTCTGGGTCACTCTGAAGGGTCTAATCGTTCAATTACTGAATTGATAAAGTTGATGAAATTGCTCGCTCAAAAGTTGTCTGGCACCTTCTTAACTCAGAGACATAGGGTAAGGGGTTTATAATATTTATATACATACTATTATTTTTTTTATTACCAGGTCTTTTTTTCACTTTTGTTTATAAAAATATATATATATATATATATATGCAGTATACGTGTTACCTGGGTAGCATGAACACCCCAGACCACCAGTCTTTATACCTATATAATATATCGTTACAAGGTAGCAAACATGATGTTAGGGGCTTCTTGTTGTATGTTCAGTGCAGTGCAAAATAAAATAAACATAATAAATTTAGTGCAAAATGAGCAGTGTATGGTTGTAATTATTTCATAAATGACTTTTAGTGTGT
Organism: Physella acuta; assembly: GCF_028476545.2. Taxonomy (NCBI): domain Eukaryota; kingdom Metazoa; phylum Mollusca; class Gastropoda; family Physidae; genus Physella; species Physella acuta. The sequence goes on along the minus strand of NW_026732587.1, from coordinate 378,039 downwards.
AACTTTTCTTTTTTAGAATGTGGATGGATTATGACATACCTTGCACAAATCAACAACCAGGCTTTTATTGGATTTGAATCCCAAAGGAAAGAGAAAGTTTGTTATCCAAAACAAACATGGAAAATATCAGAAACCAACAAAACACAAGCAGGCAGAGTGTTATGGACCCAACTTTGGGGAATCTCCTAAAATCAAGTATAAAAATAGAGAGGTGTGGTTGTGTCTCTCAGCTCCACAAGGGTCCACAAGAATGAGGACAACAGTGATTTTCGTAATAATTTTAGATCAGATTTAAAAAAAAAATTGATCAGATGGATCAGGTTAACAGTTTAATACATATTGCATTTAAGTGCTTAACGAAAAGAAAAGATGCTCTTACCAAAATAGTCTAAGAACAATGCTGATTTAAAATTAATAAATTGTTTCCTTTTGTAATAATATAATAATTTAAGTTGGCATTGTATGTATGTTTAGTGTAGATTTAATGCCCTAAATGAAATATACAATTGACATTTTTTTTCTTTAAAGAAATAGTTGCAAATTTCTTTCATTATTTAGTTTCACTGTACAATCTGAAAAAAGCTTGCAACATTTGTATTGACAATACTTCTGCTGGTGATATTTATTTCTAATTAATGAAGTAAATTAATCTATATTCAGTTTACTATAATTAAATACCTCATACTCGAGACAAAAAAACATTTATTGAATATCGCAGTGATATTCCTGTTCTACACAATGCGTATAAACCCTCGAACCATCTGTCTTTTGAAAGATTGTACATTTTGTATACACAATGGCATTCATTTCAACACTATTTAACCACAATTATAATCTAGAGATCCTGAACATATTTTCGTTCTGTTATTTATGGACAAGGCAGACTGGTCCAGCATTAAAATGTAAACCTTAATTAGAATACTTAAACGAGCTATGCAATTAAATGTTGTTAGACAAATATTTTATACTTTTTATTTTTAATGTTATGTTTACGTATCATAGTACAAGACAGCTTCTGTATTCTTGTACAGTAAATTAAGTTTTTACATTAGTTTAATTTAAACTGTAGGCCTGCTTAACATCTGTTACATTATATGAAAATGTTTTGTATATTTGTTTTAATTTGTTTGTATAAAAGTCAAAATGAAAGTTACTACACTATTATTTACATATTCTTTTTCAATCAATACTTTATAGTATAGTTATAATTTTCTTACAATTGAATGGATGGTATAATACAGATTTTAATAGATGAGCAGTTCTTGTGTATGTATTGCTGCTTTACTACATTTTGATTAAAATTTCTTTAACATTTTGAAATTACCTTTGTAAATATTATGACTGATATGAGAATGGATCTTTTTGTATGCTAAAAATAAAAATTTGAGCCAAGATGTAGCCAGGATATAATACAGGCTGAGCCAAGGTATAGCCGAGATATAGCCATTATTGGGCCAAGATGTAGCCAGGATATAATACAGGATGAGCCAAGGTATAGCCAATATTGGGCCAAGATATAGCCATTATTGAGCCAAGATGTAGCCAATATTGGGCCAAGATGTAACCATGATATAGACAATATTGGGCCAAGATATAGCCAATATTGAGCCAAGATGTAGCCAATATTGGGCCAATATGTAGCCGGGATATAGCCAATGTTGGGCCAATATGTAGCCGGGATATAGCCAATATTTGGCCAAGATCTAGCCAATGTTGGGCCAATATGTAGCCGGGATATAGCCAATATTGTGCCAACATTGCGCCAACATCATGCCGAGTTTCACTACCAATGTTTCGCCAAGGTTAAGCCAATGTTGCACCAAGATGTAGCCAATATTGGTAACCAATGTTTAGCCAATATTGGGCCAATATATGTGTGCTGACTGGGGTAGTACAAGATTACATCATCTCTTCTTAGCCGGTCTACTCTAACTCTTAGTTTAGTCTCAGTCTTAGAGTGTAGAAGTTTGTCTGGTGCTTGTGTCCCGAATTTATGTGTCGGCCTTATAGTCTGTCGGCATTTTTTCATGTCGGCCTTTTGGTCATTCGACCTTTTGTCCCTGTCGGCCTATTGTGCGGATCCGGACAAGTATAGTGGACGTGTGTGGGGGAACTGATGTAGGAGACTGGACCGAAACAAATGTGGGGGTTGGCTGTGAGGGACTGTGTGGGGCGTGTGCGGGAAGAAAATCTGCAATGTTCTCTGTGTTTCTCACGGCTGGTTTCTGCCGTACGACGTAGAGAAGCGTCAGCTCGAGATAAGACGAGATAAGACGAGATACGACGAGATACGACGAGCTAGCTCGAGGAGGGTTAATTACCCTGATATTAACCCCCTGTTTCCCAACACCACCGCCGTCTAATGACGCACATCTGGGTCAACAAAAACTCGATGACGTCAGTGCAAGTGCGCGCAGTACCAGAAATCTGGCTTTCTTCTAATCCAATTAAACTATCTTAACGAAAAAAAAACTTGTAAAGTAGAATCATCAATTATTCAATTTCCGTTTTAGACTAAATGTATAGAATGCACACGTATCGCATGCGTATCTTATTCCGACTAGCATCGGCCATTATTTTATGTTTTGTTTTGCAGATTCCGTTAAAATAAATTATGTTAACGTGGTCGGGCGTAAATCGCCCTTACATACTTTTATAATGTTATAAATTTACTCTAATAATTGGCTTAATTTGTGCATAGTTAAAAATATATAATATCAAATACTATGTACTTTTTGGTGCTTACTTTCGTCATCGCTGCTGAATTTTTTTCAATGTATATTGATGGATCAGCATTGGTAGTGAGGTATCAATTTCAGCTGTAAGCACTGAAATACAGATGTAACAATTGCCATTTACACTGGAGATGTTATAGATGTTATACTTGCGCATGCGCAATTAATCATATTTATTAGTTCTTGCACTTGCGCACTTAATAAATAAACGGCTCCATACTCTGAAAGACGATCTGATAATTTCGCCTTGGATATCAGCCGTGGACATTAAAAGTGGGGAATGTTGTGGTAGTGGGAACGTATAGATATCGCAAGTAGGGGGAATAACTGTAGCCCAGGGACTAGTAGCCTTCGTCCACCTTGGTTGTTACGTTTCTGTGTAAGGTCTGAGCAGCAACATGAGAAGAGCCAGATGGTGCCCCTGTATCACCCCCCCCTCCTCCTCCCTCTCCACACAGCTGATGGGCCCAAGGGGCAGGACGTTACCTGTACAACTTGTAATCAGCAGTGTCGCAGGAACTGCCGAAAAGACAGAGTCGGTAATCCTATCACCTAAGGGACTCTACTCCTGTTTGATTTTGGAGTTATTTCTCCTAGATGGATTGAATTTCCTGTCCCCCCTTCTATCTGCCTCGTCAGCCCGGGGGTTTGAACCTGGACCTGTTCGGAATAGTAGCTATGAGCTATACTCGTGCGCATGCGTACTGCGGCATAAATATCAAACCTTGCATAGATGATAAAACTGATGAGAAATGTGGAGATGGGGAGATTAGTTAATCAAATCTCAACTTTGTAAAGAAACCAAAAGCTTTCAGCCTAAGCCAATATAGACCTTAACATCAGTGCTAGATCTATACAACATAGATCAGTTGTGGACGTGTGGTTGGGGTAAAGGTTAGCGACGGACCTGTTGTTAGTGATGTCATAGATTCCCCCCTCCCCCCATATGATGTGGTGAGCACCAATACAGGCTAGTACAAACACGACCACATTCACGTGCGCTGTTTTGGTCTTTTTTGCTTTGAGGTGATGGGCTAGGCCACCAAAGGTCAAGGATCAATGTTGTCTGGCGCAACCTGCCGGGGAATCCATTCTAACGTCTCGTGAGCGAGCCCGGGTACCTTGCTTCATCCCAGAGTTTTTTTCCAGGCATCTCTTCGGGGGAACCCCCCCCCCCCCCCACCCGAAGAAAGTCTACCCACCCCCCGAACGAAATGGAATTTATATAGAATTTATATAGAAAATATATACTTTTAACAGTGTCCGCCCCCCCCCCCCCCCAAAAAAAAACCAACTTCAAGTGCCCCCCCCCCCCCCCTGGAAAAAAAAGTCTGGAAGAAACAATGTTTCATCCTTTGTTTACATGGGGGAAACTAACTCACCCTCTGGGATACGTTGAGCTTATTTGTTTTTGTTTTTATTATTGCTTAAAACTCGATGTATTGTTTTCATTAAATACTTATGTAAAACGAAAGCATGTTAATTTGAGTATATTGCTTACAGCTTTTTATTTAGCTTCATCTTATAAAATCTTTTTTTTAAACATATAATGCGTTAAAAATATATTTACCAGCGACTTTTATTCAAGGGATGTTTAAGTATATCGTGGTAGACAACTCTTACGTTTGCCCCAAGAGTTCCATCCCCTGCCCCTTTAGGTAACAAATCCGCACATGTGTGCGCGTGTGATCCGGCTGGTGGTACTCACGCGGCGAGCTATCCGCGGGCGATTAGAACATCTGAGCACGGGTACGGCGGTGACTTATCATTTGTTTATCTTGCTCCGTTGTCCGTGATTGTTTTATAACCAGACGTTGAGTAAATGGACAAAAGAAGTCCTTGACTTGCTCGGCTCACCATGGACAAGTTATTTTAAACTCGTGTGTTGTTTGTGTTTTCTCTTTGGATTTGTGCTGTTCAATTTTTCAAACGGATTTGATGTAATCGTCGAGTAATTTACTTGAATTTGTTTATTTACTTCTTGTAAAACCCGCTGACCTTTCCATTCTACTAAAGTACTAGATTCTAGATTTACTTTATTTAACGAAACAATTTTTCTATTTTCTCTCTAGTTTGGGATTACTTAAGTTTGGATTACGTCGTTAATAGATATATTTTCATTAATTAATTTGTATTTATCTTGCAAAAAAAATACGTCGCATTTCTTATTCTACCGACATAAATGCTAGTTTTACTTTTTAATTATTTCTTTTAAAACATGTTGAAACGTATTTCTAACATGGTCTAACTTTATGTTGTTTGTTTCGGTAAGTCTGCAATTAACTTTTTAATGACTTATTTACAATGTGTCGGTAGAAATGTCCACGTGACCTGGTCAAGTGGTTGTGCATGGGTCATTTTGAAGTAGTGAAATAACACGACTCAAACCACTTGATTCTAGAGATGGGGGAACTATATGTGCCAGTCGACATAGCATGGATCCAGTAGCGTACGCAGGGGGGGAGCAGGGGGAGCGACCGCTCCCCCTCTGGCCATTTTCAGCAAAGTGGCGCCTTTTTTTAACTTTTTTAAACTCAAAGTTTTAAACAATGATATTTGTTTAAAAAAAATTTGTCGGCACATCTATGTAAATCACAAGATTTCCTTTCATACAGCAATTAAGCATTATTGTACTAGTCTAGTACTGTCTACGTTTACAACACGTATTAACAGCTGCATCAGTTTGCCATTCTAAAAATAACCATTACGATGCATTGCATTGTTTAAAAAACCTCTACCGGGTAGTCCCACTTGGCAAGAGGGGTGTTAAGTTTAATGCAACTGTATAATGTATTTGCTTACGAATAATTGAATTAGAAAATGTTTGCCATAAAACTTCACACATAATTACTTTATATATACAGTTTTAATCGTGTGATTAATTAAAAAAAAATTACAATACAGAAACACATACAACTGATGTGGCACCTCTATTTAAATTTACGAATGAGCAACCTGCGTATTGGTGGGGAAATTTTGACTAGGTCAACAACGTCATCACGATGAAGTAGTAGTATTCTTACAGTTTGGGCGATAGTGATTACGATTACAAATTATATGAAACTGTTACAAAATCCCTCCCCCATGGACCACTCTGTAAAAAAACAACAAAAAAAAAACAACTAAAAACTGACGCTATGTTCACTCTGAGTTGGTTATCTCCCCCCCCCCTTTCACACACACCTCACCACCACAATTGTGTAGAGCGACATTAATGTCACACCTAGGTACACACTGGGTTGGATAATTGACCTAAAGTGACCGGACAGTGGTGAATGAAGTTGAACCCACCCCCCCCCCCAACCCACCCCGAACTGATCTGTTAAGTACATGTAGAAAAACGCGTAATGATGTACCAAAGTACCATGCCGCCAGAAAATTAGCTTTTTAAACGTAAAACTCTGTGAATATTGTTTTTGCAATTACCAGTAAAAAGGTGTGAGATCAATACAGTGATCTAACCCATACCTATCACTATGTTAAAAAATGAACACAAGTAAGCAGTAGTTAATTTAATATATGTGATCTGAACTAAAAGACAAAAATTTAGTTAAATGTAGGCTGTTATTCAAAATGTTTTTCTATTATATCGAAAAGCGTGGTTTTATACCAACTCTGATTTAAAAAACTTTCATTATGCTGTAATCCTTTAGCATTTATGATGACGATATATTAAATTCTGATTATAGACAAAAACATTTTGTAAACACGAATAGTGTTAAACAATTTAATTATATTCTAAAGTAATTATTTATTTGTTTTGACAATTATAATTAAATGTGTAGATATATACATATTTATATTAAGAGAGTGATTATTTCCCCTATTTCACTTGTCTTAAATAATTTCCCAGGAATTATTATGTAAGAAATTTTTTTTACAAGAATTACAAAACAGATTGTGTTACGTTCATTGTTTTTGGTTGTAGTGTGTGCATATTTTTTTTTGTTTAGATTGATACAACTTTGTTTTGTCGGCCTACATTGTGTTTTTTTTTTCTTATTTCTTCAGAGTGCTACTTTCAATTTATTTTACATCATAGCGAAGTAATGACATACAGCTTGTAATTATATATATATATATATATATATATATATATATATATATATATATATATATATATATATATATATATATATATATATATATATATATATATAATACACGTATATAGAACGTGTTAAAAATTCGGCGCCTTTTTTGCTCTTTTCGCTCCCCCTACAACGAAAACCTGGGTACGCCTCTGCATGGATCATTTCTACTGCGTTGTTTTATATTGTTTGTCTAGTTACAACTGTCGCACTTTTATAATGATGAGTAACAATAAGTACAGCAATTAAAATATTGGTTGATAATGCAACGTGTTTTTCGTTTAACTAAACAGCTAATTCATTAATTGCTCCGCATAACGAATACGGATTTTAAGTTTATTGTAATAAATTTCTAACATCGATTTTACTTTGATTATCGTAATATCCCAGCCATCAATAACGTATACACAACACATATTTTCTGTACGGGTAATACGTTTTCCACAATAACACATTAGGCAGTTTGTTAACGCCATCTCTTCTCTATGGATGAAATATTGACATTTCCATCTGGGTAGAAGTTCACTCCATCGATGATGTAGATTTTAGTCATGAGATTATTTTCTGTTTACATGAATACCAACGGTTTAATTTTAGACTAAACATAAGGTTTTAGCTTAGAACGTGTAATATGATTTAATTTGACTAGTGGCGAGTTTTGCTCCCATACAAACAGGCAGCCGTATATAACTTGGAACCGGCAGGTGGGTCTTGGAAGGTGCACCTACATAAGGTTTGGGGGGGGGGAGAGGCTTGCAGGTGAGAGGGCACTCAAATAATTCAATCTAAACATAGCATTCTTCTGTATCATCTCAAATAGTTCAATCTAAACATAGCAATCTTCTGTATCATCTCAAAGATTTTAATCGATGTCTTAGTATTCTAACTTATAAAAATGGACGTACGTTGGGTTAAAAATCTGACCACTAATTTCCGACTTCTCTATATTTTGTTGATTTTGTTACGATATTCAACATTTATCATCTAAATAAACAACAAAACATTTGTAAAAATCTAAATTAAAAAATGTAGTAAAAGTTTTAACATATTTTCAACATTGATTTGAGAAAAAAATGTAAGCAGCCATAACAAACTAGATGTAAACTACTCCTGAGGCAAAAGTTGCATAAATAAACCCTATCACGTGCATTAAAAAAATACCGGTACCCCCCCCCCCCCTTCTACTTGAACCTCTCAACCAAAACCATTTGTAGCGGTCATCCTTTTTGTCATGCACGCTAAATAACTAGCCACTTGAACCACCTGAACCACTTGAACCACTTGAACCACTTAGACTAGCTGTAACTGTCACGTTAACACAATGACTCGAACAATTCTTGTTGCTGATGATCGCATTTTTAGACATCTTTCTCATCCTAGACAGGTCGCTTTATTCCATCCCAGACAGGTCGCTTTATTCCCCATCTTTCTCATCCTAGACAGGTCGTATTATTCCCATCTTTCTCATCCCAGAAAGGTCACTTTATTCCCATATTTCTTATCCCAGACAGGTCGCTTTATTCCCCATCTTTCTCATCCTAGACAGGTCGTATTATTCCCATCTTTCTCATCCCAGAAAGGTCACTTTATTCCCATATTTCTTATCCCAGACAGGTCGCTTTATTCCCCATCTTTCTCATCCTAGACAGGTCGTATTATTCCCATCTTTCTCATCCCAGAAAGGTCGCTTTATTCCCCATCTTTCTTATCCCAGACAGGTCGCTTTATTCCCATCTTTCTTATCCCAGTCAGGTCGCTTTATTCCCATATTTCTTATCCCAGTCAGGTCGCTTTATTCCCATATTTCTTATCAAAGACAGGTCGCTTTATTCCTATCTTTCTCATCCCAGACAGGTCGCTTTATTCCCCATCTTTCTCATCCTAGACAGGTCACTTTATTCCCATCTTTCTTATCCCAGACAGGTCGCTTTATTCCAGGGGCGGAACTACAGTGCCGCCAGACCCACGCCATTTAGGGGCCCAGAGCCGACCATAATAATTTTTTTATAATTAAAAAAAAAAAGTAAATTTTCTTTCATTTTTTACTTGATGGTTGTTTTGTAAAAAATTACCGTAGCTGCGGATGGATTATCTTTATTCTATAGACACCACCCCACGCTCTTGTTTCTTCTTTTTCCCTTTGTTTTTAAACTATGGTAAAAGCCGTGTCCTCTTTCTCCTACAATGAAACTTATCAAAGATAAGCAAATGCACAAACCACTTCCATGATTTATTTCCCTTTTTTTTTAAAATAGTCAAAAAGGGGGAATCATAAGCTCCTTTAATAGATTTGTACTTAAGAAATTAAAAAGCAATTACTTCTCTTAATTATTATTTTTTTATAAGTAATTACTAAAGAATAATATTGTATAAATAGGAAATGTATCAAATCAATAATATTTAAAACATTAATAATATAAATTTTAAGAAACTTATAAATAAACATAACACGAGACACCATTACTTAAACAAAGCTTTCATGTTTTATATTATTTTGACCGACAAAATACCAAGAGGGCTTCTATCAAAAATTAATTAAAACTGATTTTCACAAAACACACCAATGCACTCACACATATGACATGATGTTGAAAATATGTTTAATTGATGATTTTCAAATCTCGAATAGGCCAGCAACAAGCATCCTATGCTAGTATTTTGTGATTGTATATATATATATATATAGTATTTTGTGATTGTATATATATATATATATAGTATTTTGTGATTGTATATATATATATATATATATATATATATATATATATATATATATATATATATATATATATATATGGAGGGGCCTAAAAAATATTTTGCGGGGTGGCCCTTTTTTCTAGTTCCGCCACTGCTTTATTCCCATCTTTCTCATCCCAGACAGGTCGCTTTATTCCCATCTTTCTTATCCCAGACACGATCCCCTTATGTCCTTGTATCCTTTTCTTGTTACGCGTTTAGATCTTTGATTTATTTAACACGTTTGCTTTAATAAATCACACCTAGAGATATTTTATTTTGTTTTTATTAGTTATCTATTATAAAAAGCAAATCAATAAGTTCAACAAGACAAACCACGCAACCGTATTTTATTGTGAACATTCAAATCATCGTATGTTTCACCACTGGACATCGCTAAGTGGATTATTTAACAAACATCATAATTTATTTTCGTGGCTTTGACTTTTTTCATCCAACTCTGACTGTGGTGCGGAGTTTCGATATCTGTTTAACAGCATCGAGTTTCTGCTTGTATTGCGAGGTGTTCCTGAATGTAGCATAGCAAAATATTGCTACCTCTTGTATTACAAGCTATTGCTACCCGCTGCAAACTATTGTTACCTGTTGCATAGCAAACTACTGCTACCTGTTGTATTACAAGCTATTCCTACTGTATATCAAGGATTTTTCTGCCTGATGCATAGCAAGCTATTGATACCCGTGGTATAGCAAACTATTGCTACCTTTTGCATAAGTAGCTGTTGGTACCTGCTGTATATCAAGGTGTTTCTGTGTGTTGTAAAACGAGCTACTGCTGCCTATTGTATAGCAAGCTACTTCTAGCTGTTGTTAAGCAAGCTACTGCTACCTCTTGTATAACTAGCTACAGCTACCTCTTGTATAACTAGCTACTGCTACCTGTTGTATACCAAGCCGTGTCCGACTGTTGAATGACGCCGTGTTGACCATGCGAGCCCCACACTTCGCCCTCTTCACCCTGCTCTTGCTGGTCATCCTGCTGCAGCCCACCAACACAAAGTCCAGGTATTTCTTCAACAAAGCCTCCGACTACACCGACTTCTTCAAGACGCAGCTGGTCAGAGCCAAGGTGGAGACGCTGGGCGACATCTTCAAGCGGCATGTGCAGCAGTTGCGTCACACGCCACACAAGAAGGTGGAGCTTATCTTTTTGATTGACAGCTCCGGTACGGTGGGGAAATATTACTTCTATGAAGAAATTAGGTAAGAAGCTTTAAAATTCACATTTTTTGACATTAGATGCATCTTATCAAAATGGTTTTTTAAAATATATTTCGCAATTTCATCAAGTTATTAAAATGATTATATGATTAAATGCCTGTTTGTGTCAGCTATTTTAGTAGGTCTAACTTTGTTTAAGTTTTACAGTACTCTGGTTCCATCTCTTTTCAGCGAATAAAAATTTTTTTTTAATAAAATGTAAATATTTTATTACTTTTTTAAAGTTTATCGAAGAGTTTTACAACACTAAAGCACAATATATTTTGTTATAAATTATGTAAATAAGTAGGGTTAATGTAATGAGGTCAATGTCCCCTAACGAAGCCCTTGTGTCCTCAGGTTTGTCCGTAACTTACTGGCCGACTTTACCGTGGACATCAACACCACCCGCGTGTCCGTCATCACCTTCTCCTCGCCCAATAAAATCTTCCGTTACATCGACTACCTGAGTCACCCAGACGAGGACAACCACAAGTGTCGTCTGCTGCTAGAGGACATGCCGCACGTGGAGTACACCCCGGGGGGAACCCACACCTTGGGCGCCTTCCTAGAGGCGGAAGTGAGTAGCATTTTTAGTGTACATTTGTTACTTTGTCGTTATACGGTAACGGTAGTCGTGTCTCAGCACTCATATCATGTTTGACAAGATGTTGTGAAACATCACCGTCTACAAGCCTACTTTATGCTATGAAGCATCGAGTTTAAATTGGGAATTGATAATTAGATCATGTTACAGCAAAGATTAGAATTAGGATTTAGAGATATCAATAATTGTTGAAAATCAATGTTCCTAGATCTGAACTAATAACAAATGTAGGTTTTTGAAAAAATCTGCTAGACTAAGAACAGGTTACACCTTGGTGCCCATTTGCGTCCTTTTGATGTTACTCTTACGTTAATTATATTATTTAAAAAATCATGATCGCGCCAATTCGCAAATAAGAAACAAATAAAAAAATAAACCCAGGCATAATTATTACACAACTATTACCATGATTTAAATAAATTTCTATTTCAAACCAATCCATTTTATATATAATTTTAGTTTATGTTAGCACTTGAGTTTGTAATGTCATGTGTTCAAATGATCATGTCAATACAAATCTCCTAAAATGCTGATTGTTTCAGAAAGTCTTGAGGTCAGCAAGACCAGACGCCGCAAAGGCCATCTTTCTCATGACTGATGGGTTCTCTAACGGCGGAGACCCCCGTCCAGTGGCCCAAAGACTGAAACGAGAGGGCGTCAAAATATTTACCTTTGGCATCAAGGATGGCTTTGTCTGGGAACTGCAGGAAATGGCGTCGGAGCCGAAAAATGAAACCTGTTACATTCTGGAGAGTTTTGAAGAGTTTGAAGCTTTGGCCAAACGCGCATTGCATGCAGGTAGAAAAATAAATAAAATCCTGTTGGTTGCAGTTTGAAGCTTTGGCCTGTGGGCAGAGGCGTAGCGACCCTCCCGGCGCCCGGGGACAAACTTTTCGATTTGCACCCCCCCCCCCCTCAAAATTTCGATTTGCACCCCCCCCCCCCCCCTCAAGATTTCGATTTGCACCCCCTTCAACCTTTCAATTTATTTTTCCAACCCATTTTGGCGCCCTCCGCCCCCCCCCCCCCCTCGCTACGCTACTGCCTGTGGGTATGTCATAGACTTTAGACTATATTAGGAATCAAGTGAAGTAGATTTGAAACATGCATTAAGATTCAATGGCGTAATTAAGTCCGACGTCAGCTGGTAGGGTAACACAAGATGTCAACCCGTGCCGACACTGTATAGTTTAGTGTCATCTACATTCTTGTGGTTTCACCCTTGTGCTTAAGTTGTTTGGACTTTTTTTTTAATTATTGAATTTACCTAAACATTTCAAACACCTGCTGTCATTTATGTTTCAGCTTTTTTTTTTCGAAACTCATCTTTAACTTTATTCTTTATTTTAAACTTAATTCAATCGTTTACTTAACTGTTGTTTTTTTAGTTATGATTTATAAGGCCTACGATTATTTCGCTATCGAATCTAAAATATGCTTATGGAGCACAATGTTAATCTGTGAGTATCGAACAAAGATGAATGATTAGATTAGGGTGTAATTCTGCGGGGAAAAAATGACTTTAAATTTTTACTTTGTCATATACAGATGATAGAGAAGGTGAGAAAGTATTGTAATCGTGCACAAAAATCACATGAAATGTTGACAGTTTTCACCATTTTACTTCTCAGTACTTCGTCATATACAGAGTACAGTGGACTATCGGGCAAAAATTCTAAATCCAGATTCCAGATTTATCAAAATTTCGGCTTTTTACGCAAAATCGAGTCGGAAAAACTGGACTCTGCAATTCTGTCCGTGTGTCTGTTTGTGTGTGTGTATGTGTATTTGTATGTATGTCTGTAAACACGATAACTTGATTACAGTTACAGCTAAGTTGATGAAATTTCATTACGTATTAGGGCCTACATCAAATGTGTAGTTCTGTATCAGCTTTTCAGCGATTTCCGATAATTTCTGGCACAAAAGTAATTTCTGTTGAACGGAAGTAGTAATTTACGCTATTTCCGATTTCTCAAAAAACAAATATGAATTCATAAATTACTAATAATAGTCCGCACTATTATACACATGTTCTTTGCCATTCACTTTGGTCGCATTTTTTTTTCTACTAGATTCTATTCTATTTTAAAAGTTGAAGTAATTAAAAATTGATTAAAAATCATTTCTTTATCCCGAGTTGCCAGCCCCCGTAGTGTTATGCAAGAATATTCGAGAAAGTTTAGGGGAGATCACTCCCGGTTATGAGGTTCACGTCTGATAAAAAGTTTTGGTCAGGATGTGGCCAGATCGAAAAACAAATGGCCGATAAAGAAACCAACAATCGCTGTTATAGTTTTATACTTATAGCCTATAGATCTAATCTAGATCTAGATCTAGCTATTGCGATAGAGTATAGATAGACTATAGTGAATAGAGCATAAGATTAGTTATAGCTCTACACTGTTAGAATCTAGACTCTAGACCTACAGTCTACACTCTATAGTCTACACAGTTATAAAAAAACCTACTTAAAATTGTATTACTTTATTTTCAGAAAAGCTAGCTCTCTAAAAGTAGGGCCTAGATTCTAGATCTAGAATACAGAACTAGATTAGATTAAATCTATATTCTATAAATACATTATTATATTATTATTATAATAGTAGATCTATAATCTATATTAATTATTATAATATCAATCATGAGCAAATGTGGAGAGTAGGTCTGGCCTTTTGTCATGTCTTAAAATTCAAAGCATGGTGTCAGTGCCATTTATGGATGACCCATGATATTGCCTAAACTCTAGTTCTTGGATTCATGCACACACTTAACTATCACCATCATATAATGTTCACCAGATCTTCATAATGGCGGATACATTGAGCAGTCGATGAATAAGTGCCAGAAGCTGTGTAATTCTGAGGGATTGTGCTGTAATGAAAATGCTGTTTGTTCTTGTGGAACATATACAGGAAGATATGAGTGCATGTGTAGACAAGGATTTTATGGTACTGGTCGTGGCAAGGTTGGCTGTTTACGTAAGTTAACTAACTTAAGCCATTATAAATATAACTTTAGTGGGTTTTTTTCACTGAAATTGCAGATATCAATGAAAATAGTACGACACATAGATCTAGATTCTACTTAAATTGAATTTCAATCAAAATATAAGGAAATCTTATTATCTATTTTTCTTCATGTTTTACAATGTGTGATTGATATATCAGAACAAAAATGAATCTATTTTTCCTTTGTTGTAGCTTGTCCTGCTGGTACCTACAAAAACTTTACTGGGCTGGGTGATGTATCAACCTGTACTCCATGTCCAGATGAACATCACACAACACCCTTAGCTGCTGTGTCCATATCACAGTGTACTTGTAAAAAAGGATACCATATCTCTGACACAAAGGAATGTATAGGTATGTTTCTTAATTAAGATAGTAACCCAAATTCGCCTACACTACTTCATGAATAAATTGCATATAATCTATTAAATATTATCTTTTCACAGTCTTTCGCTGTTCAGATCTCTCACCCCCAAAGCACGGCCATTTTGTAAACAATAAATGTAACAATGTTTATAACGCTGCCTGTGGTTTGCGATGCCAGATGGGATATGAACTTAGAGGGAGCAGTCTTAGAATATGCCAGGATGATGGCAAATGGTCAGGACAGGAAACAGAATGTGTGTGTAAGTATCAAAGCAGTTAATATTGTATTTTCAAAAAAAGACTTTTATAAATTTATTTCAAGTCTAAAACTTTTAGTTTGTTTAATATTAAACTGACTGTCACTTTATTAAAAAAAAATTACAGTACACTAATAATTCAGAATCCTTATTTAAACGTTCTGTTTGTAATTTCTATACCATTTAAAAAAAATTGATAAGCCACTTTGCTTAAATACAGTTTTTCATAAGTGTTACATGCAAAAGATGCTACAGTGTTGTTAAAGGTTAGGTAAATAAATATAAAGTAAATTGATGTTAATGCCAAGGAGTGAAACTGTTCTTTTGCTGTGTAGTGAGAACATGTTCTGCTATTCCCCAACCAAAGAACGGCCACATGGTCTGCTCCACCGATGACTTTTCCTACTCCACTGTCTGCCGCTTCACCTGCAACGCTGGATACCAGCTGGTGGGTTCTAGGAAAAGAAACTGTTTGGCCATTGCCATGTGGACAGGGATAGCTACCAGATGCAGAGGTAAAAAAAAATTGACATATGGTTCTTGACTTCAAGCATGTATGATTGTTTTATTTTACGTTTTTCAAAATAACAAATACATTTTTACTCTTATTGAAAGAAATAGTATTAACAGGCATACTTATTATAATATTAATAGGTTTATATCAAATTCAACCCTTGCTTTAACTAAATAAGAGTTAAGAAATTTTTTGTTTATTAGAAAATTAAATTTTGGCATGCTTTCTGTAGAGATTACCTGCCCACCTTTAGTGGAGATAAAAGATGGAACATTCAAACCTGCCAGTTGTATATCACAAGAAATGATCTTTGGAAGCACTTGTGTGATCTCCTGCTCATCTGGCTACACTCTGGTGGGTCCACACACCAAACAGTGTACACCAGATGGGACATGGTTGGCCACTGAAAATGGTGTCAATCAATGTATTGGTCAGTCCACAAATATTATTTTTTTAGATATCTCTTGCTATCACATTATCACATATTTTACTTCTTTCATGTATATTTGTTTTTATGATTTCTGTGTTGTCTTTGTTGCCAAAAAGCAGTTAGGAAATTAGTTCATCTTGGTTAATAAAATTCTTAGTCCATCCAATGTCTTTGGTTGTGTAAAAATGTGCAAATCTTAAAATCCGTTTATTAAGGCTGCTTGTTATTGCTGTAAAAAATGTATCTGATTCTGTCTACACAGCTTATTTTGTGTATACAGCAGTGTATCTAGATTTAGACTTCAGTACAAACTTAATATCTATAGATGAAACAGCGCCAGTACTGCGATGCCCTCAAAACATTGTAGTCGAAGCAGACAAACTTGAGCCTCTGACTGAAGTCACCTGGATGGTGCCAATTCCTGTAGACAACTCAGGGTTTCGCCCCCTACTCACTGCTGAGCCAGCAGTTCAATCAGGATCCAAGTTTCCTATTGGCAACACAGTTGTAACTTACAAGGCTGAGGATCAGAGTCAAAACGTTGCCAGGTGCAAGTTTACTATCAGTGTTGTTGGTAAGCATTCTAGACGTAGCTTCATTTCATGCAAATTAACATACATAAATGTATCTAATTTCATCTGTTGAATGTAATTTATGTAAATCAAGTTATTTTCTTTTATTAAAAAAAGTTTATAGGTCTATGGTACAATTTTATCTATGAAAATAATGTAATGTAAATAAATTATTTAATTTTCTCTACATTTAGGCCCACTATTTTCTCTAAGTCAGTAGTTTAATATTAATCTTGTCTGTTGAAATATTGTTGTGTGTATTGCAATCTTTTCGTTTTAAAAAATGTGTGTAAATAGTCCTAAATAGGTGTGATAAACTCATGTTCAAATAACAAATAAAGAACCTCAACCATAATAAAATGACTCACTTAATGTAGCAGCTTACGTCTCCATGTTTTATTATCTGACAGATAAGACCCCACCACGAATAGAAAAATGTATTTCTCCACCACCATTTGTTTCCAAATCTGAGAGAACACACCTGACTATTGAGCCACCGGTTTTCTCTGATAATTCTGGACTTCCAGTAGAGATTGCTCCTTCCTTCAGATCAGGGCACCAGTTCCCCTTGGGCACAACAGATGTCACTTTCACGGCCTTTGACTCAGCCAACAACAACGTTACCTGCTCAATGCAGATCATGGTTGTACGTAAGTATGTTTCATTGGTTTCATCCAGTTATTAGCATTTGTAAAGCCGCAATCATTAACATATTGCTTACCTTAGTGTGATAAACATTTGGAGTTAAGATCAAAAGTTCATTTGTTTCTTACCAGGATTAAAGAACTTAATTAACCCAAGTTATATTATTTACCCCACCTCCCCTCCTCCACCAGCAGAGCAATTACCCCTGCCCAAAAAACTGCATTAGGATATTACTACTAAGCTAATTAACCCCCATAAATTAGAGATGGATAGGGGGTAATTACTCTAGGGCGGGGTTTAATTGAAATGGGGGCGGGGGGTAATGTCTTAGACCCAGGTAGCTGTGAGATCTGACTATATGCCTGCACTATATGTTAGCACTATCCTTTGGATTTTTAAAATTTTTAAACAGCTTTTGAATTACTTCATTATAATAATATTGAAAAATAACTGTAACCTTTAGTAAGTATCTTCATAGATTAATTCAATCAAAACATCTTTAGGTCACTTGTGTATTATACCTGAGGCTCCAAAACATGGGAATATTTCATGTGTTGAGGGAAACACACAAGTGGTGTGTAAAATTGCCTGCCATGAAGGATTTGCTTTTGCTGTAGTTCCAGCTAGGGAGTATGTTTGTCAGCTGGATGTTGGGCGCTGGACACCAGAAGAGAAATTCCCAGATTGTGCAGGTAAAATTGTGTTACATGTTGGTGCAGGTAAAATTGTGTTACATGTTGGTGGTGTGGTTCCCTACCTATTGGTAAATATCAATCAGTATGTCAAATGTTTTATCCATTACTTCATTTTATCATTAATGAAAAATTGTGGTTGCTGTTTGCTAGCCAATAACAATAAAGATAAGAAGCCAAGGTGTTTATATTTAAAAGTAAAGATAATAAACATCCTCTGTTAGACGTATTAATAGAGCAGATAGTGGAGTTGTTTCTTTACTTCTGCATATGAAGGGATAGTGTGGTCAGCGGTTTATAGCTACACCTGTCATTAATGATAAAGAAAAGATGCAGCAAGTCATGTTGTTTATAGTCAACCAATTCACTTAAGATGTATTGTATGTATCCCATTCATTGACTAATGCACACTGACCAACTTCTATTTTCACCAACATGCAATAGATATATAAAACTGAAACCAATTTTTCCTTTTTCAGTTGTTCAAATATCCAATGAAATCTCCCAGCCTGCACTACTTACACTAACTGGTGACTTGTCGTGCAAAGACAGACTACTGATTGAAAGAATTGAAGAAAATCTGAAGGACATTATGACTGAAAAAGTAAGTCAGCTTCCATAGTAGCCCTGATTACCTGTCTAATCTTCTCAATTTTGTTTTTCTAAACTTAACTTAGTGCTTGTGAAAATAAACTTATATTAAAAATATTTCTAGTGCTTTTGAAAATGCACTGATTTGTTGTGTTCTTTTTCTTCAGATTTCTAGTGCCTGTGAAAACGAACTAGTTTGTTCTGTGGGTGCACTCAAATCTGTGTGTGAGGATGAAGAAGGTCAAAATATTTTACTGTTATATTTTAAACAAGAGATTACTTTATACATGGAGGTTATGGGTTTTTTAATGTAATTCTATTCCATTATTTAAAATCTTTAATCAACTATTCATATCTAATCTTCAATTTGACATATCCATTTACTTTCAATGGAATAATTTAGTTTTTTTTTCTCAAATATGTTAAATGGTTTTAATTTCACTATTATCTGAATGCCAAATTAAAAACAAATACATTGCTTACCCATTTAGATTTTAACAAAATTCAGCTGGTACATGATAACAAGAGAAGACGACGATCTCTGAGGGAATATGCAAGCAAGTTGAGAGTACGAAGAGATCAGAAGAACAAACGGTCTCGCCTCAAATTTCAATTTTCACTTGAAGGTAACTTAAAAATTAATTTCATAACAGCACTCCATTTCTTGTGTCAATAGGATCTTTGATTTTGTAATGGTAAAAACCAAATCTCAGGTGGAGTTGGAGACTCTGGAAACTCTGATGCTGCAGTTCCTCTGATGAAAATGCTGGCAAGACTACAGCAGGAAGCTAATAGTGGGAATCTAAACCTCAGGGTGCAGGAGAGGGTGGTGGAGCTGTCCCAGCTCAGCTACGATATCATCAGCTATTATTTTTATAATTTTGTTTTTTTTTATTTTTTTTTTATTTTATTTTTTTTATTTTTAATTTTATTTTTTTTTTATTTTTATTTTTTTATTACTATTTGACAAGGTAAGGAATTTGGTGAATCTCAATACTAATCACATAGCAAGGAATTAGTTGGATGCTCATACTAATCATATAACACGGTAATCCTCATTAAAATAGAATAAAATGTATGTTGTTTCAATTAAAAGTAAATAATAATTAGGCATACTTGTTAATAAATAATATTAACATCCCATATAAATTTGTAATTTGATAAAAAGTTATCAATTGTTAAGAAATACATTTAGTCAAAAAAATCAACTGATAATGCTTTCTTAAAATGTGACTTACTGCAACATTTAAATTTAGTACTACAAATAATTTTAATTTTGTTGATAAAAACCATTTAGGATTAATAAGAAAAATACGTAGAAGGAATTTATAATAAGTAAAAGCTAATCCAAATGTGCATCTAAAACATGCAACCTACATATGTAAAGTCTTTATCTTGAAATATTCTATAGTGAAAAAATTACTCAAAATTTGAAAGCATGTGTGTAAAATTGCTAACAGTATAGGAACTATATTTCTGTCCAGCTTATTCATCTTAATTTTTAAATACATTTTATAGGTTGTACAAAAAAAACAACAGGAAACATATCTACCAAAAAGTGAAAGCTAAGAATTGCCCATTTAATTCTTTCAGTGCATTGTCCAGTTGGTACATTTTTCCATGTGAATACTAAGAAATGCCAGGATTGTCCAGTAGGGACTTATCAAAGCCAGGAGGGTCAAAACACTTGCATCAGCTGCCCACAACACAAATCTACAGCAAAAGAACATGCTAAAAGTGAGACAGAATGCAAAGGTAAAACTAGCTCTATTTAACATAAGTCAAAAAAAGTTCATTTAAAAATGTTCAAATTTTTTCATTAAAAGTAAGATTTATCCCCTTGAAATATAGTAAATTTAATTTAGTGGAAAAATATTCTCAGTTATCAATGCGGCCAAGTAGTCATCTTCTTTCATTACTGTTATTGTTTCATAAGTTTAGAAGATAAAAATTTGCCATTATATTTGACATATGTGATAATTTGTTACTTTTTGTGTGCTGCCAGATAATTTTATGTGCATGTGAACTATTGACTACTTTAGAACTAATGCTACTACATTTTACACATTATTTTACAGCCCTGTGCCTCCCTGGAACGTGGTCTGAAAATGGACTTGAGCCTTGTGAGACTTGCCACATTGGATTTTACCAGCCAAACTATTCTTCTCAGTCTTGTCATCAGTGTCGCCCTGGACTTTCAACACACAGAAGAGAAAGCCAAAAAGAAGAAGACTGTAAAGGTGCATCATTAAATTTAAGTTTGATATGAAATTTATCTTAATATTTTTTCTTATAAATCTATTCAAATTAAAATGTCGAATGTATTTTTTTCCATGTTAAGAGATCTGTCCCCCTGGTTTTATCAGTGCTACTGGTCTGGTCCCTTGCTATCCATGCCCACACAACAGCTATCAACCAGAGCCAGGTCAGACGACATGCTTTCTCTGCCCTGTTGAAGGGACAACCCAGTTGACAGGCTCAGCCAAGTTTGAAGACTGCCAAATCTGTAAGCAATCACCTAATTATACTGTGGTTTTAGTTTTCTCACCGGATGAATTAGACTGCTACAGCTGTGAGCTAGTATCTAACTCTACTGTGGTTTTAGTTTTCTCAAAGGATGAATTAGACTGCTACAATTGTAAGCTAGCATCTAACTATACTGTGGTTTTAGTTTTTGTTTTCTCACAAGATGAATAAGACTGCTACAACTGTAAGCTAGTATCTTAGTGATAACTGTTAAATTCACAGCAAATCAAATTTGTATTTATTACATTTAAAATTGTAATGTGCTTTTAGGGAATGTCTTTAAAGGTTTGGGAGGGGGAGGGGTGTTAGACTTTACTGTCGTTGTACTCTTCAAAACTAATGAGCATATTTGGAATTGTTTTAAACAAATCATGAAAACTAAGTTACTTTTCATTAGAACTACAATTTCAATTTAAGGATGGAATTCTGTGAAGTTATTTAGTGAGAGCGTAGCCTGGCCTTTGTTGTTAAGACATTTTGCAATCATCAATCAGGGATTTAAAAATCTGCCCCTGTCATCCGACTTCCTTTCTCTGTAGCACCCCTAACAATTGCTTCATACAAAAGTCTGATTAAAGTGATTACAAGCGACATTGGGTCTGATACAAGTTTTATGTTTCTTTACAAAACTGTATGAGTCAATCATTTATTCCACAGCCTCTGAGCTTCAAGCAGATGACTGGTCAACTTATAACCAAGGGTCAGTTAAAAAAGGAGGACAACAACGTCAGAACAATGTGCCATTTAACTTATGTATGACAGATCCATGTGAAAACGGGGGTACATGCGAGCCCACAAGAGGATTTCTTTACAAGTGTGTCTGTCCTAGAGGCTTTGCTGGTACATTTCTTACTTTAAAACACTAGTTGATCCATCTGATTTATTTACTCATGCTGCTGTCAATATATTTAGATGCATTCTTAATAAAGCTTATATGTTAAATTAATGAACAGCTATTTA
Organism: Physella acuta; assembly: GCF_028476545.2. Taxonomy (NCBI): domain Eukaryota; kingdom Metazoa; phylum Mollusca; class Gastropoda; family Physidae; genus Physella; species Physella acuta. The sequence goes on along the minus strand of NW_026732587.1, from coordinate 356,085 downwards.
TTTAACATTTCGTTGTCATAATATTTTTATACATTTTATTTTTTTTATACAAACATCTACCATCCTGCTTCTATTCTACTTTTTAAAAAAATATTTGAAATCACTTAAAACAGTTTACATTCACAAATATTTCTTGATTTTTTTTTTAAGTAGTACAGTTGTATAATTTAATCATTAGTGACAAATTGGTCAGTGGACAACAGTGGTGAGACTGGTCAGTGGACAACAGTGGTGAGACTGGTCAGTGGACAACAGTGGTGACAGACTGGTCAGTGGACAACAGTGGTGACAGACTGGTCAGTGGACAACAGTAGTGAGACTGGTCAGTGGACAACAGTGGTGACAGACTGGTCAGTGGACAACAGTGGTGACAGACTGGTCAGTGGACAACAGTGGTGACAGACTGGTCAGTGGACAACAGTGGTGACAGACTGGTCAGTGGACAACAGTGGTGACAGACTGGTCAGTGGACAACAGTGGTGACAGACTGGTCAGTGGACAACAGTGGTGACAGACTGGTCAGTGGACAACAGTGGTGAGACTGGTTAGTGGATAACAGTGGTGTGACTGGTCAGTGGATAACAGTGGTGACAGACTGGTCAGTGGTGACAGACTGGTCAGTGGTGACAGACTGGTCAGTGGACAACAGTGGTGACAGACTGGTCAGTGGACAACAGTGGTGACAGACTGGTCAGTCAACAAAAAATATGACTGGTCAGTAGACACACTTCCTAACATACCGAAAGAACACATACTGTTGTATAAGACTATTACATTTTTCCGTTTAAAAAACCAGGCAAAAACTGTGAAAATGAAATAGACTTTTGTGCAGAGCAACCCTGTAGTAATGGTGGGACATGTGAAAGTTATCAGGACTCTTACAAATGCTTATGTAATGAAGGATTTGCTGGTAAGTCTTCATAAAATCCTAATGATAGTAATTTTTTATCAAGTTTTTTTTAGAGGTAATGTAATTGATTTCATCATTTATCCAGGTAAAAAGTGTGAGGTGAACATAGATGAATGTAAAGATAATCCATGTGAGAACAATGGTCTGTGTGTTGATGGGATCAATTCATTCACCTGCAACTGCCCCCACCCTTACACAGGTAATTTTATGTCCTGTTTGATAAAAGCAGGTATAAGGTAGGCTATAGTTGTTGTCCTACTTTAATTAAAATTACTTTAATTTGCTTTTAATTTTTTTAAATTCCACATTGTTCTTGGTATAGGCCTATGTTGACTTATCCTAAGTTTTCATTCATCTTGATTTTCTGACATACTCAACATAATTTACAAGTTTGTCTTTAAAAAAAATTTGCAGCACTAGAATTGACCACTGTTTTTTACAACCTTGTTTTTTAACACAGGAAAAACTTGCAGCACTAGAATTGACCACTGTTTTTTACAACTTTGTTTTTAATACAGGAAAAGCTTGAAGCACTAGAATTGACCACTGTTTTTATAACCTTGTTTTTAACACAGGAAAAACTTGCAGCACTAGAATTGACCACTGTTCTGGAACCCCCTGCATGAATGGTGGAACCTGCACCAGCACAACCACAGGGTTCAAGTGTGCCTGTACTGCAGACTACGCTGGGGAAAGCTGTGAGGTGGATGTAGACTCATGTACACCTTCACCCTGTAGAAATGGCGGCACATGCCAAGACCTACCCACTAGCTATAAGTAAGTTTTTCATGTGCTGGTAGGGTCCTCTGTCTCTTGTGGTGTATTCTTTATCTGCTGGTAGGGTCCTCACTGGGACTGAAGGGTAGAGTGGAATAAAGGGTAACTGGGAGTAAAGGGTAAACTGGAATAAAGGGTAACTGAGAGTAAAGGGTAGACTGGAATAAAGGGTAACTGAGAGTAAAGGGTAACTGGGAGTAAAGGGTAGAGTGGAGTAAAGGGTAACTGGCAGTAAAGGGTAACTGGGAGTAAAGGGTAGAGTGGATGAAGGGATAGACTGGAGTAAAGGGTAACTGGGAGTAAAGGGTAACTGGGAGTAAAGGGTAGAGTGGATGAAGGGATAGACTGGAGTGAAGGGTAATTGGGAGTAAAGGGTAACTGGGAGTAAAGGGTAACTGGGAGTAAAGGGTAGAGTGGATGAAGGGATAGACTGGAGTAAATGGTAACTGGGAGTAAAGAGTAACTGGGAGTAAAGGGTAGAGTGGATGAAGGGATAGACTGGAGTAAATGGTAACTGGGAGTAAAGGGTAACTGGGAGTAAAGGGTAGAGTGGATGAAGGGATAGACTGGAGTAAAGGGTAACTGGGAGTAAAGGGTAACTGGGAGTAAAGGGTAGAGTGGATGAAGGGATAGACTGGAGTAAATGGTAACTGGGAGTAAAGAGTAACTGGGAGTAAAGGGTAGAGTGGATGAAGGGATAGACTGGAGTAAAGGGTAACTGGGAGTAAAGAGTAACTGGGAGTAAAGGGTAGAGTGGATGAAGGGATAGACTGGAGTAAAGGGTAACTGGGAGTAAAGGGTAACTGGGAGTAAAGGGTAGAGTGGATGAAGGGATAGACTGGAGTAAATGGTAACTGGGAGTAAAGGGTAAATGGGAGTAAAGGGTAGAGTGGATGAAGGGATAGACTGGAGTGAAGGGTAATTGGGAGTAAAGGGTAACTGGGAGTAAAGGGTAGAGTGGATGAAGGGATAGACTGGAGTAAATGGTAACTGGGAGTAAAGGGTAAATGGGAGTAAAGGGTAGAGTGGATGAAGGGATAGACTGGAGTAAATGGTAACTGGGAGTAAAGGGTAACTGGGAGTAAAGGGTAGAGTGGATGAAGGGATAGACTGGAGTGAAGGGTAACTGGGAGTGAAGGATATAGTAGAGAAAAGGGTAGAATGGGAGTCAAGAGTAGACTGCGAGTCGAGTGTAAGCATGAGCTGGCCTTTATGTTTGGCAAATAATTATGACATCTAACAATGGTGTTATTTCTAAAAAAAAAATGCCTGTAAATTTTGTTTGACATGGCACACACTCTATTCTTTAGGTGCTCCTGTAGCCCAGGCTTCACTGGCAAAAACTGTGAAAAAGATATTGATGCCTGTGCTGAGCAGCCATGCCAAAATGGAGCGCGATGTGAAGCTTTACTCAACAGCTACAAGTGCCACTGTCCAGAAGGATTTTCTGGGCAGAAATGTGAAAAAGGTTAGTGCAATTTACATCTTGAAAATAATGCCTGCCCTGTTTTGTAGGTCTACATTTTTATATGTAAACAATTTGAATAGATTATGAATAGATTAATTTACATACTCACATGATAATTAGACTAAATTTGTTTAAAATATTTAAGAACTTGATACCAACTACCAGATGGACTTTGCCACACCCACCATCAACGACTATGCCCAGTTTGTCATTGATAAGCCATTAAATGATGTAACAGTTGCATTTTGGATGAAAACCACGGATGAATTTAACCAGGGAACTCCATTTTCTTATGCTGTAAAAGGTGTGCCAAATGCCTTGACACTCACAGACTATTCAAAGTAAGGATGAAAATAATCAATCATGACTCAATATTTAAAATATTGGGAATAAAGGACTGAATCAGGGAGATATTTATATTTTTAAAAATATTTTAAAAGAATGTTATTTGTACAAATCTTAGTGAAATGAAAATGTTTCCTTTGGCACTTTTTAAATTCTAAAAGAATTTTGTTTTCAGTGTACAACTGTTTGTGAATGATGAAACAGTTTCCATTGGCACTGTCTAAATTCTAAAAAAAATGTTTTTTCAGTGTACAACTGTTTGTGAATGATGAAACAGTTTCCATTGGCTTGAAGCTGAATGATGGTCTCTGGCATCATGTGGCACTGATGTGGTCGAGCAACAAGGGAGACTGGAAGTTTTACGTTGATGGAGTTTTGAGAGACCAGGCCTATGACTTATCCCCCTCTAAACCTATCCCAGGTTTGTTGACGTTTTAGTGAGATTTTACCGCTTTTTTAATGGGGATCTCAGTTTTCCATTTGAGGAAATTTATCTGCTAAAAATCTATGTATTTTCCCCATTCTTGTTTTTCCATTAAAAAAAATACTCACTGTAATGTGCCAACACATAATGCGCCATATGGTTCATTGACTCAGACCAGCCTGACTATATGGGCCTACTATAATTTGGTTTATGTGGGGGAAAATTGAAACAAGTTAACCTTTGAATTGTTTGAAAAAGAAATGTAGCTAAAGTCTTATTTTCTGCAGGCAAGGGTTTGTTTATCATTGGACAAGAGCAGGATGTGATGGGTGGGCAGTTCAGCTCTAGTGAGACTTTTGTTGGCTCTCTGACACAGTTCAATGTGTGGGATGGAGTGCTTAGCCTTCAAGAAGTCCACAAGCTCATCTACAGCTGTGAGAAGTTTGAAGGCAATGTTTTAGCTTGGTCCTCTGTGAAGGATGCTTTCAAAGGGGACATCAGCATCAGTCCATCCACATTTTGTAAAGGTAAGGGTTAAATTTAAGGTCTCTCCAACATCAGTCTATCCACATTTTGTAAAGGTAAGGGTTAAATTTAAGGTCTTTCCAACATCAGTCCATCTACACTTTGTAAAGGTAAGTTAAATTTAAGGTCTTTCCAACATCAGTCCATCTACATTTTGTAAAGGTAAGTTAAATTTAAGGTCTCTCCAACATCAGTCCATCTACATTTTGTAAAGGTAAGGGTTAAATTTAAGGTCACTCCAACATCAGTCTATCCACATTTTGTAAAGGTAAGTGTTAAATTTAAGGTATTTCCAACATCAGTCCATCCACATTTTGTAAAGGTAAGGGTTAAATTTAAGGTCTCTCAAACATCAGTCCATCTACATTTTGTAAAGGTAAGGGTTAAATTTAAGGTCACTCCAACATCAGTCCATCCTAATTTTGTAGTTAAGGTTAAATTTAAGGTCTCTCCAACATCAGTCCATCTCCATTTTGTAAAGGTAAGGGTTAAATTTAAGGTCTCTCCAACATCAGAAAGGATCACTTTAGCTTCAGCCCTTCCACATTTTCTAAAGGTAAGGGTTACAAGTAAGGTCATGTTAATTCCACACTACACATATTTCATTTGTAAGCTATAGCTGTAATCAGTCTAACACTATCAGTATTGTTGGTGAAATTCACATTTAATTAAAAAGAAAATTACATTTTATTGAACACATTTTACTGTAAAAAGCACACACAAAAACTATCCTATCAACCACTTTGTTTTTTTGGGGGGGTTTTGTTTCTAATGTAACCTTTCAATATTTTGCTCTGAACATTTTCATTTTATTTCTTCCAGAATGCCCAACTCCAGTGAATCCACTCCATGGAGAAGTAACCTTCAATGACACAAAGGCTGGCGCAATAGCTGTCTATGCCTGCAACAGAGGATATAATTTGGATCGCACAGAAGTCCCAAGGTGTCTTTCAATGGGCCGCTATGACCAGGTTACACCAATCTGCACAGGTAAATTTTCTAAGCAATAGCTGCTTTTAACTCACACAATTTCAAAGTTATTTGGTGATAATAGATTGATTATTAAGAAAATTAAGTATTTCTGAAGTGTCTGTCTGGTAGAAATCTATACAGTTGTAATAATATATTTCCTCTAGAAAATTTTAAAAAGTTGTCTTGTGTACTTTCAGTAATTAATTGTGGTTCACCGGGCAACATAAAATTTGGAACTGTTAAAGGCAGAGATTACACTGTTGGCAAAAAAGTAATGTTTGAATGCAACTACGGCTACAAGCTCAGTGGCATAAATGCCTCTGTGTGCACTGAATCTGGGGAATGGGATTTTGAGGAAAAGCCTAAATGTGTTCGTAAGTTGCTGTATTATGTACAGTTTATGTTGTTGTTTTTTTGTGTGAATTTTTAAAAAATTTTGTTCCATTTTGTGATTAAATTAATCTAAAAATTTTAACTAGATATAGATTTAAAACTGATTTACAAAAACAAAAGCACCATTTATTTTCTTTCCAGCTATGACATGCACACTTCCGCAGGTGTCAGAAAACACAATACCATCTGTACAAGACGAGGAGGTCAAACAAGGAACCACTGTACGCTTCACTTGCAAACCTGGTAATTAGCATTTGTAATTAGAACTAAATGGATGAACTCTCTTGCCTAGACCTGGGTTGGCTGTTTGTTTTCGGTCTTTTTATTCTTCTGGAAGTTAATCTTATGGTGGTGTTCTAGAATACCCCTAAAGTATATTAAATATTTTAAAATCTTTTGCTGTTTTATTTTAAAGATGTGTTACTAATAACTTGATTATGGCTATTTGTGCTATAATTTTTTCAAGCCCTATCCTACAAACGGTATCATTGTAATCCCTATAAATTGTGTTGCTGGCAATACCCTACAGACCAGATCACTGATAGTAGTAGTAGTAGTTCCCTTTTCAAACCTGACGATCTAAAGGCCTAGTGATGTAGAGTTCACTTGTTTCTGTGACCTCGGCATATGAAGAGGTAGTGTGGTCAGCACTACGCCCAGCCGCCTTTACTTTCCCTAACGTGAGTAAGGTACCCATCAGAGTTGGGTGGACTTGAGGACGGTCTACTGACTTGAACCCAGATTTGAACTTGTCACTTACGGGTTAGCAGTCCAGCTCTCAACCGCTAGATCAATCCGTCCCCGATCACTGATATAATCCCTATAAATTGTGTTGCAGGCAATACCCTACAGACCAGACATAACTCAGTGGTCTGTCAGAAAGATGGCACCTGGGACAGAAGTATTCCATCTTGTGACTCAATAACTTGCAGCAACCCACCCACTATAGAGAATGGAGAAATACAAACAACATACACACAGTATAATATAGGGGATAAAGTCAGGTTTGAAGATCTCCATACTTTTTTATATTTTTGTAAATGGCAGGGTTAGCATGTGGTCACATGAAAACATGGTTTCTTTTAAAATTCAAGCTTTTTTTTATGTGTCATGTGCTATTTTGTCTATTCCTAAACATATAATGTCTGTGTTCTACTGACCTAATCCCAAACATAATGTTAGGAGTTTGTCAAAGCTATAGATGGGAATAAGCACATACATCTCTACATTTGTTTTAAAAGCCTCTAACACTGTGCTTTTTGTTACAAACTATCTGCAATGTGTAAACAAAAAAAATTCTAAAAAGTATTTAAAATTATTTTATTGTTTGATGTTTGTCTAACCCATCCATGTTTTTCAGATACCAATGTAACACAGGATTTGAGTTCAGAGCTGGTATATCAAGTATCAGTTGCTTGCCTACTGGTAGCTGGGATACTGTGCTGCCTGTGTGCGTCCCCATCACATGCCCAGACCCTCCACTCATACCTAATGCTGTCAGTGTTGGCACGGATAGAACATATTTTGCTGTTGTTAACTACACCTGTTTACCTGGCTTCAAGTCTTCATTACCTTCTGCTCAAATCAAATGTGAGTTGACAAAAGATTGGAGCAGCACACGATTCAGGTGTACAGAGGTTGACTGTGGCGCCCCTGCAGAGATCCCTAATGGGATCATCAACGGAGACACGTATGTTTTTAAAAATTACGTGCTGTACCAGTGTAACCAGGGCTACACCCTCACAGGCCCAGAGCGAAGAGTCTGCCAAGAAAATGGTCAGTGGAGTGACACGGATCCAGTGTGCAGTCCTGTTGTTTGTGGAAATTTAACTGCAGTATTGAACGGCCAGGTAGTTTACACAGCCATGACCTACCTGAGTACAGCCAGGTTCACGTGTGATCAGGGCTTTGAAGTGAGAGGGGCGCAGGAAATTACGTGCATGGCATCCGGTCGATGGGTGCCAGATCCACCTGAATGTGTTCCACGTTCCTGCCCGACCCCACAAGACATTTTGTTTGGGTCATTTACCTCGTAGGTTTTTTACATTTTATCTGTTCGTATTTTGTTCATTTTTGTACCATTGAATGTGTTGTTATATCATGTTTTTCTTTGTTTTACAATTCATTTACCTCTGTGTACCATAATTAGTTGTTTTTTTCTGGTTTATAAAATTGTTTGTGTTTTATATGTATCCTAGTAACACCTCATTGAGCAAAATAAATATTGACTTTATACTGTTAAATGAAATCAAAATGTGTGAGGATCAATCTGGTTAAAACTTGACACTTTCAGATCTGTTGAGCTTATTTTCAAAGCTACGGTGAACTACACATGTAACACAGGCTACAAGCTGACTGGCACTGACCAACTGACATGCCTGGAGGATGGCACCTGGTCATCAACACCACCTGAATGTACCAAAATCACATGTCCTCAAATTGATGACCCCGAACATGGTAGGTACTATCTTGTGGTCAGAGATTTAACTGGGCAGTACATGGTGAGTAGACCTACTGTCTTGTGGTCAGAGATTTAACTGGGCAGTAGAGTAGACCTACTGTCTTGTGGTCAGAGATTTTACTGGGCAGTAGAGTAAACCTACTGTCTTGTGGTCAGAGATTTAACTGGGCAGTAGAGTAAACCTACTGTCTTGTGGTCAGAGATTTAACTGGGCAGTAGAGTAAACCTACTGTCTTGTGGTCAGAGATTTAACTGGGCAGTAGAGTAAACCTACTGTCTTGTGGTCAGAGATTTAACTGGGCAGTAGAGTAAACCTACTGTCTTGTGGTCAGAGATTTAACTGGGCAGTAGAGTAAACCTACTGTCTTGTGGTCAGAGATTTAACTGGGCAGTAGAGTAAACCTACTGTCTTGTGGTCAGAGATTTAACTGGGCAGTAGAGTAAACCTACTGTCTTGTGGTAAGAGATTTAACTGACCAGTAAATGGTGAGTAGGCCTACTGTCTTGTGGTCAGAGATTTAAATGGGCTGTAGAGTAGACCTACTGTCTTGTGGTCAGAGATTTAGCTGACCAGTACATGGTGAGTAGGCCTACTGTCTTGTGGTCAGAGATTTAACTGGGCTGTCGACCTACTGTCTTGTGGTCAGAGATTTAACTGACCAGTAGATGGTGAGTAGGGCTACTGCCTTGTGTACAGTGATGGTCCATAGTTAACTGACTAGTACCATCCCATATCTCTGTTGGCCCTTATTCCACTACATAACCATCCATTTCCCCATGAAAATCTGCTGCTACCTCTACTGCAAGGCTCACAAACAAAACATTTTTTTTTTACTGAAAGCAAGCGGTATTCTCTGTTTATTTGATTAAGAAACCCTTTTTTCCCTTCCCTGTGTGCTTCAGGTTCAGTTTCCATCGTGTCCAACACCTTCTCTGGCAGTGCTCACTTCCGCTGTAAAACTGGCTACAAGTTGGTCGGGGTGGACACAAGAATCTGCCAGCTGGATGGCACTTGGAGCTTTGAGTCACCAACCTGTCAGTCAACTAATTGTCCAAAACCTGAAGATCTGGAGAATGGTTCTACCTCCTACAAAGACTTGTCTATAAATTCCATTGTCAGGTAGTGTTTAAAATCTTGTTGATGGAGATATTAATTAATAATTTTTTGCAAGTTTTGAAAAATATTTAGTATAATTATGAGCTACGAGAAAAATGGCCCGTTGAGGAAGGGTACAACGGGCGCTAGGCTGATAGTGCTGTCTCTTTTCTCTAAACTAAAACCAACCCACCCCCCCACACACCACCCACACACCACCCCCACCCCACCCCCACACACCACCCCCACCCCCCACCACACACCACCCCCACCCCTCACCCCCACACACCACCCCCTCCACACACCGCCCCCCCCACCCCCCACCCCCCCAAAAAAAAACATGTCTACCGTCCCATTCAACGAAATATAATTATATACTTTTTCCAGTGTCCGCCCCCTCCCAGAAAATTCTACCCCCGCCCCCGAAAATTTCAAGTACCCCCACCCCTCTCTGGGGAGGAAAAAGTCTGAAAGAAACACTGAAACCAACCCACCCCCACACACACCACCCCCCACCCCCCCACACACCACCCCACACCCCCCCACACACCCCCCCCACACACCACCCCCCACCCCCCACCCCACACACCACCCCCCCACCCCTCCACCACCCCCCACCCCCAAAAAAAAACATGTCTACCGTCCCATTCAACGAAATATAATTATATACTTTTTCCAGTGTCCGCCCCCTCCCAGAAAATTCTACCCCCGCCCCCGAAAATTTCAAGTACCCCCACCCCTCTCCGGGGAGGAAAAAGTCTGAAAGAAACACTGAAACCAACCCACCCCCCCACACACCACCCCCACCCCCTCCCCACCCCCACACACCCCCCCCCACACACCCCCCCCACCCCTCCACCCCCCCCCCCCCCCCCCCCCCCCCCCCAAAAAAAACATGTCTACCGTCCCATTGCAAGAAAACCACTTTTTAGATTAGACACATTAATTAGGCGGTAATTTTATTATAGAGTATCGATGAGGAAATTTCTTTTGAGTTGGGGAGGGGGGGGGCTCAGACGTTCTTACGCGGGGGGTGGGGCTTCGCCCCTACCCGAAGAATTGTATGCAAGAAACTCTTCACGCAAACCATTTAGATTAGACAACATTTCCTTTTTTTCAATGTTTACGCGAGAATCAATGACGTCATTACATTACTGTGTGCACTCTCTGGTTTGAGATTATGTTCTACTCTACGCTAAATGTGTCGACGTCATATTTCGTTTTTCGAATTACTGTGCATGTTTTTAAATTGCTTGTGTTTTCTCTAGAGCGTTCTTGTCAGACAGAGCGTTCTTGTCAGACAGAGCGTTCTTGTCAGATAGACAGACAGCGAAACTATTAGTATTAATAATGGTATCATTACATAAATTTTAACCTATTTGTATTACAGGTATAGTTGTAAAACAGGGTATAAACTTGAGGGAGAGACAGTGAGGAGGTGCCTGGATACCTCAGTCCTAAGTGGCAACAAGCCCACATGTGTACCTGTTGACTGTGGATCACCTGGCACGTTAAACTTTGGTCAGGTGAATGTGACCAGCACTATTTACAACTCAGTTGCTACCTTTTCTTGCAATGAAGGTTACATCCTGAGGGGACAGGTCTCAGCTAAATGCCAGGATAGTGGGTCGTGGTCTGGACAGGTTCCTGTCTGTTCTCCCGTGGAGTGTAATTCACTTTCCAGAACCATCTCTAACGGCAGGACTATTGGAACAAACTTCACTTTTGGGTCGGTCATCAGATATGAATGCAATGAAGCCTACAGACTGGAGGGGTCAGAGTTCAGGCGATGCCTAGCCAACGGTACCTGGGATCATCCCATCCCAAGCTGTGAAGCAGTAGAGTGTCCAGTCTTTAAACTGGACCATGGTTATTATACAACTTCTTCACGCACATTTGGAACTGAGGTGGGTTACTCGTGCAGGGAGGGTTACAGACTTGAGGGCCCAGTAAAGCGAACTTGTGGCATAAACGGCCAGTGGAGTGGGCCTGATCCTCACTGCTTAAAGATTCTGTGTACCCCACCTCCATCAGTTCTCCACAGTGAAACAGTGGCTCTCAACGAAACTGCTCTGCAGTATAAATGTTTTACAGGCTACACACTACAGGGCTCAGCTGTCAGGGTCTGTGGCAAAGACCAGATCTGGAGGCCTGAGGCTCCTACCTGCAATGTCATCACCTGTCCTGATTTGTCAGGAGCTGCCATGGACAATGGGGTGGTCAACTACACCCGCAACCACTTTGGGGACCATGTCAAGTATTGGTGTGATGTTGGGTACAAGCTGGTGGGATCAGAGAGGAGGAACTGTACCCTGGCTGGGGAATGGGAGGGGAGAGCACCTCAGTGTCAGATCATTGACTGCGGGAACCCTGGCAACCTGCCTGACGCTGAGTTCATCAAAGACAGTTACACATACAACTCTGTCATCCAGATAGTTTGTAACGAGGGCTTCAGGTTGGTGGGGAACAGTCAGATCACCTGTCTGAGTGACGGCACCTGGAGCAACACCGATGCTGTGTGTACAAAGGTCACCTGTCCTGAGCTAGAGCCTACCTTCCCCAACGGCACTGTGAGTGTTACGACTACAGAGGTCAAAGGGCGGGCTTATTACACGTGTACATCAGGGCTCCAGCTTGTTGGTGAGGGGGTCAGGCAGTGTTTGCCCTCTGGAGAGTGGTCAGGAAGTGCACCAGTATGCACTCAAATATTTTGCCCACCTCCTGATAAAAATGAGCATGCAATTATAGAAGGAAATAGCACAGAATATGGTGCTAAAGTTTTCTACAATTGTGAACAAGGTTACGAAGTAGAAGGAGAATTCAGTCGTACGTGTGGCATCAACGGGAAATGGAGCTATAGTGCTCCCTTGTGTGTCCCTACTATTTGCTCAGAGCCTCGGTATGTTGACAATGGAGCATACATTGGTGACAGCTCGTACGGGTCATTAATCACATATGTATGTGATGATGGTTATGAGCTGATAGGAAACACCGAACGCTTCTGCCAGGCAAACGGCAGCTTCTCCGGTGAAGACCCAGAGTGTACCAGAGTCTCCTGTGGAACCCCCCCTGTTGTAGCGCACGCATTCATACACCAAAACACCAGCTTCTATTATGAATCCAATGTGATCTATTCTTGCAGTGAGGGATACACCCCATCAGGTGACAGCAACAGCTCGTGTCTGGCCAACAGGACGTGGTCCAGCATAAATTTCACCTGCACCATCAAGTCCTGCCCCGTGTTCACCACACAGGACATCCCACATGGAGTCTTTGAGCTGGTCAGCGCCACCTATGGGTCTAGTGTTACGGTCAGCTGTGAAGAAGGCTACCAGCTCTCTGGGGAATCCCAGTTAACCTGTACATCACAGGCACAATGGAGCTCCCCTTACCCTTCTTGTTTACTTATCCACTGTCCAGCTATTGGTGAGATACAGAATGGCCTCGTAGAGGCAGACGCCACCAGCTATGGCAGTGTGGCCAGATTTTCTTGTAATGTTGGCTACACTCTGGTTGGTGCCCAGCAGGCACAGTGCCAAGGTCAAGGCTCATGGTCAGCAGCGCTGCCCAGGTGTGAGATTGTATCCTGCCCCAGCCCACCATCTGTTGCTAATGGCGACGTGATCAGTCTACAGACCAGGTATGAATATAGAGACACCGCCACTTATGCCTGTAACCAAGGCTATGAATTAAAGGGTGCCAGCACCCTGACTTGTACTGAATCTGGGGCGTTTGATTTACCCCCACCTGTTTGTCTGAGAATTGCTTGTCCAGATCCTCAAGAAATTCAGTTTGGGAAATTTGCACTTTCTAATGAAAACTTGACCTTGACCTACGAATGCAGCCCTGGGTTTGACTTGATTGGCAGCTCAATTTTGGATTGTTTGCTTGAAGGAGTATGGAGTGGTAGTGCTCCAAGCTGTGTGGCTGTTGTGTGTGACGCCCCAACCTCAGTGGAATATGGGAACATTGAGGGAAGCAACTACACCTTTGGACAGGCCATCAGGTATGTTTGTGAGGCAGGGTATGTGCTGGAAGGGCAGGCAGTGAGAGAGTGCCAGTCAGACAGGAGCTGGAGCAACGAGGAGCCAGTTTGTGCTCCTGTCTCGTGTAATGCCCCACCTGAGCCGTTTGAACATGGGAACCTGACAGGAGGATTTGAGTTTGGTGATGGGGTTGAGTACACCTGTTTGCCTGGGTTCAAGCTACAAGGTGAAGTCTTCAGGCCATGTCTGGAGAATGGTACCTGGGGAGGAACAGTCCCCACCTGTATTAGACTTGCATGCCCGACTCCAGCGCCCTTAATACATGGGTCCTTCACCGGTGAATCTTACCTGTTTAATGACAAAATCACCTACACGTGTGATCCTGGCTACACACTTGTAGGTGAGAGCCAACACACCTGTCTGTCCTCCCAGACCTGGAGTCACCTGCCACCTGTCTGTGAGAGAATATCATGTGGTGCCCCACCCGCCCTGAAAAATGGCCTTGTTCTTGGAGACTCTTACCTCTATACAGATGTGGTCACTCTAACATGTAACATAGGCTACAGACTTGTGGGCATCAACCACAGGACCTGTGGGGCTGAAGGCAAGTGGACAGGCGGTCAGGAATGGTCAGATGAGGACAATTTGTGCGAGCCTGTCTTCTGTCCTTCTCTACCTGAAGTCAATCATGCAAGACTTAAACAGAACAGCATGGATCAGTACCCAGTGCTATCTACTGTGTCTTACCAGTGTGAGACGGGCTATATAATGAAGGGTTTAGGTGATAAAGTATGTCTACAGTCTGGTCAGTGGTCAGATGAGCTGGTCAGCTGTGACCCAGTCAACTGTAGCTCTATCACCAGCATCCAGTATGGAACTGTACAAGGCAACAACTTCACCTACCTGTCAGAGGTGAGTTTTACCTGTGACACTGGGTTCAGACTTACAGGCAGCCAGACTTTGACTTGTGAGGAGACAGGCAACTGGAACACAACTCTGCCAGTCTGTAAGGTTGTAGCCTGTCAGACATTAACAGTAGAAGATGGATCTATTGAAATAAGGCAGAGATCAAGTTTTGCCACAGACAATGGGAGTTTGGAGTTTGTCTATGGTGATACAGTGGCTTTTACCTGTAATGAGGGGTACGAGGTGTTGGGTGCAGGACTCAGTCAGTGTAATGCTGATGGTACCTGGTCAGTCACCAACACAAAGTGTGTGCCTGTTGTATGCCCAACTGACACAGGAATCACAAATGCTGAGGTGTTGTATAGGCCACCTACATATGGGGAAATCATCACCGTGACATGTCAGGCAGGTTATGTTGTGGAAGGTGCGCCTTCAATGACTTGCATGGCTGACCGTACCTTTCAGTTTGATCCCAGTTTGAGGTGTGCTCCTGTGGACTGCCTGCAGCCACCAGAGCTTCTGTATGGGGAGGTGTCAGCAGCTAACACAACCCTAGCTAGCCGTGCCACATACACCTGCATGGAGGGGTTTTACATGCAAGGAGCTGATTCTGTTGTCTGTGCAGCAAATGGTACCTGGGAGGGGGATGTACCCAGGTGTATTAGACTTGCCTGCCCAAATCCTACACCTATATTAAATGGGTCCTACACCGGTGAATCTTACCTGTTTAATGACACAATCACCTACATGTGTGATCCTGGCTACACACTTGTAGGTGAGAGCCAACACACCTGTCTGTCCTCTCAGACCTGGAGTCACCTGTCACCTGTCTGTGAGAGAATATCATGTGGTGCCCCACCTGCCCTGAAAAATGGCCTTGTTCTTGGAGACTCTTACCTCTATACAGATGTGGTCACCCTAACGTGTAACATAGGCTACAGGCTTGTGGGCATCAACCACAGAACCTGTGGTGCTGGAGGGAACTGGTCAGATGAGCTGGTCAGCTGTGACCCAGTCAACTGTAGCTCTATCACCAGCATCCAGTATGGAACTGTACAAGGCAGCAACTTCACCTACCTGTCAGAGGTGAGTTTTACCTGTGACACTGGGTTCAGACTTACAGGCAGCCAGACTTTGACTTGTGAGGAGACAGGCAACTGGAACACAACTCTGCCAGTCTGTAAAGTTGTAGCCTGTCCAACATTAACAGTAGAAGATGGATCTATTGAAATAAGGCAGAGATCAAGTTTTGCCACAGACAATGGGAGTTTGGAGTATGTCTATGGTGATACAGTGGCTTTTACCTGTAATGAGGGGTACGAGGTGTTGGGTGAAGGACTCAGTCAGTGTAATGCTGATGGTACCTGGTCAGTCACCAACACTAAGTGTGTGCCTGTCTCGTGTTCAATCCCCACAGGAATAGAGAATGCAGAGTTGTCAAACACTAGCACCACATATGGTAGCACCATCACAGTGACTTGCATAGAAGGATATGGCCTGATTGGAAACTCAAAGCTGACCTGTGGCTCTGATAGGAACTTTGTGGAAGCTTTCCCTAAGTGTGTGCTGCTGGCTTGTGCTGTACCACCTCTGGTAGACAACGCCTACACTGAAGGGGATAGCTTCAGACAGGGGGATAGTATAACCTACAGGTGCAAGCCTGGCTATGATGTTGTGGGTAACAATGTGTTAACCTGTGGCCCTTCCAATGAGTGGATGGGCACGTTACCTTCGTGTAGAGAGGTAGACTGCGGGCCGCCCCCTCAGTTACCTAATGCTGATGTGACTGCTGACACCACCACCTTCAAGAGCCTGGCATTGGTCACTTGTAGGTCAGGCTATGTTCCAAAAGGTGACCCTGGTATGTCCTGCAGTGCTGACCGCACTTGGACAGTACATCCCAGTTTTGTATGTGCCCCTGTGGACTGCCTGAGCCCGCCTGAGGTTCTGTATAGCGATGTTTCAGCAGAGGAGACAACTCTGGGTAGTGTTGCTGTCTACACATGTGTCAGGGGCTACTTCATGATGGGGGCCAGTTCTCTAGTCTGTGAGGCAGATGGCACCTGGGGGCAGGAACACCCCAAATGTTCTCCCATGGACTGCCAGCTCCCACCAAACATTGACAACGGCAAGTTCCAGCACAATGGTACCCATTACCAAGATGTTGCAGTGTATTCCTGCGATGTTGGCTATCAGCTGGTCAACAATTCTCTCCTAGAGTGTGGTGAGGCAGGAGCTTGGGTCGGGGAGCAGCCACAGTGCAGCATCATCGTCTGTGGGAACCCACCAAGCCTCCCACATGCCACAGTTTCACTAGTCAACAACCTAACACAGTACCTGGCAACAGCTACCTACAGCTGCCACGCCGGCTACACCAGCACTGTGCCCACATCCACCCTGACATGCAGTGCTGCTAAACTTTGGGAAGGGGAGAGAATTGATTGTCAGCCTGTGGACTGTGGTGACCCCCCTGCGCTTACACACGGGCGGTACCAGAAGTCAGGGACCAAGTTTGGAGCTGAAGTGTTCTACAGCTGTGAGAAAGGTTATGTTCAAACAGGTCAGAGTTCAACCACATGCACAGAGACTGGGCAGTGGAGTGAGTCTCATGCATGTTTACCTGTGGACTGTCAGTCTCCTCCTGCTATACAACATGGCCAGCCTGTGTTCAACAGCACAACATACGAGGCCAAGGCCATCTATATGTGTGCTGCTGGCCACACTCTGGTGGGGGATAATGTGTTGGAGTGTTCAGATGTTGGACGCTGGTCAGCTAAACCTCCCAAGTGTAACCCAGTGGACTGTGGGATACCGCCATCTATTCAGTTTGGTGACGTCACCTACACCAACACAACCTTGAAGAACAAAGCCGTTTACACCTGCAAACCTGGCTACAACATGACAGGGAGCAACGACCTCACCTGCGATGAGTCTGGCCACTGGGTTGATGCTGTCCCGTCTTGTGTGATAGTCCACTGTGCCTTACCCGCAGTTGGACCAAACTTGAACTTCACCTACACAGGTTTGGACTACCAGTCAACCATATTGTTTACATGCGACCCTGGCTACACCATGACAGGTCAAAGTTCAGCTATTTGTGACCAAAGAGGAAGTTGGTCCAGCACTCCACCACAGTGCTGGCCTAAAAATTGCTCCCTTCCAGGAAACTTTGAAAATGGCGTTATAACCCATTCAGGAATAAGTTTTGGATCAACTGGAACAATTATATGTCACAATGGGTACAGACTACGAGGAAACAGTCACATCATATGCAATGAAGAAGGGATGTGGAACATCTCAGAATCATCTTGTGATATAGTTGACTGCAACAATCCCCCTGAGATACAGCATGGGTATGTGAGGGCTAACAAAACAACTTACTTGTCCCTAGCCAGTTATACCTGCAGTAAAGGCTACAGGCTGGTTGGTATAGGGGTAGCTGTGTGTCAGGCGACAGGGAGCTGGACTTTTCAGGACAAGCCTCGGTGTGAGCTGGTAGTGTGTCCCACCCCTAGGGATCTAGCCAATGGGAGTGTCAATTACCCTGCACTGACCGTGGGGTCTGTGGCCACTTACCAGTGTCTGCCCGGGCACAATATGTCTGGCACTGGCAGCATGGTGTGTGGGGAGGATGGCAGGTGGCAGGGGCAGATGCCAGTTTGTGACACCATCGTCTGCCCACCTGCACCAGACATACCAAATGGCTATTACCTGAACAGGAACACTCACCTGAATGTTGATGTGGAATACTTCTGCTCCACTGGGTTTATTCACGAGGGTGTGACGACCATTACCTGCCATGAGAATGGTACCTGGTCTGCAGAGCTGCCAGTTTGCAAGCGCATCAGCTGCGCAGCACCTCCAGCCATCGCACATTCTGTTGTGACCTCTGACACAGGCAGGGGCATCAACGCTAAAGTTACCTACTCTTGCATCAAAGGCTACCGGATGGTCAATGATAGAGACAATGAGATAACGATCACTTGCGGTGAAGATGGGGACTGGTACGGCAAGATCCCCTCCTGTGAGATTGTCGTCTGCTATGACCCCCCAGCTGCTGTAGCTTTTGGAACTTTCGTCACTACCGGTGACACCTACACGTCACTTGCCAGGTACACTTGTAACCTGGGCTACACACTGACAGGTGCTAGTTCAGTCATGTGTGACCACCTAGGTCAGTGGTCCACAGATGACCCTCCCACCTGTTCCCCTGTTTCCTGTGGTCCTCCACCTGTTTATGAGCTGTCTTCATTTGAAGGGTCAAAGTTCACCTACAACCAGTCTGTTGAATACAAGTGTAATCCTGGATTTGATTTGATTGG